>NC_048290.1:16704026-16871526 GCF_009762535.1 Notolabrus celidotus | reverse complement strand
TCCCGCAGTCATCTCTACTTCTTTAGATAATCACCCTCATTTTGGTTATTATTACAGCTTATTATTATCTGTGTGATCTTCATCAGCTTTCTGCAGACCTCCCTGCGTCTTCCTCGTGTCCTCTGAGACAAAATTAAAAGAGGTTGAGTCCCGTAGCCCGTTTGAAGGCTGCGAACGAGGCCGCGGCGCCGCTTGCCCCGCTGCTTTACAATGTCAACCACATGTGAATACTAAACAGCTGCAGGAGGGATTTCTGCCGCCGACATTTTCTGCTCCACTCGCACAGAAAAAGCAAGAGAGGAATGATTCAGTGTTACAGTACAGCCCGAGGCCACTTCACCTCTAATTTACACCCAGAAAGGAAGAACATCTGAAGCAAGCCTAATTGATCTGCGGAGTCCATTTAGTTCTGTGCAAGAAATGAAACTCTGCTAGTTAATGAACAGAGCAGACTGCGGGTCGGCTGTTTCATTAGCAGCAGGTGGAGAGTGGGCTTCAACAAATAATACACAATGAAGCTTCCTTTGGGATTAATGAAGGTCTATCTCAGCCCATCTTTAGCTGTGCTAACACATTAAAGTCTGACAGATGACAGAAAGAAGGACGAATGGGAATGCAGTCAAAATATGAGCATTAGTGTAAGGTTGTGATTCAGATTGATTAATTATAAGAGTAGGATAAATACTGCTTTCTGTGTTTTACATCAGTACTAGCCTAAACCTGCAGCAGCAGCAGAGCAGATTTCAATCAATCAATCAGACTGTATTTATAAAGCGATTTTCATACAATGACATTGTAACACAAAGTGCTGTACATAAAAACAACTTAAAATAGAATAAATTAAGAAAAGAGAGACGTGTAAAAATATAAAGACCCCTCATCCTAATCCCATCAAATCAAAGACAGGATTTAACAAATATAGTTTGAATGCATCACAAAACAAACTCAGTAATCAGAGAGAGCCAGAGTTTCACAGCTCTGATAGGTGTGAGCTCATCTTCATGATAATCACTGGAGCACAAACTACAGAAGAGCGTGATGTTCTGAGGTATAAAAACCACATTTAGTTAAATTACAGAGTCTGTTAGAGGAACACTCTCCTGGAACAAATTAGCAGCTAGTATCAGAGTGTGTGAAAACTACTTAACCTTTAAAAGAACACTTAAACATTTGTTAAAAACAAACCTGTCATGTTCTCTTTAATAATATCCGTTGATGTCCGTTCTCGAAGGCTTTGGGCTCATCTTGGATTTAAACCAGTGTGTAATATGTGGAGCTTATATTGTAATGCAACAACAGCATCTTAAGGAAGTTATGTCCTGTAATTTCAAATCATCTTCTGTTTTATTTAAGGACTATACAGATGAGATGTAGCTATTGTCCTATTAAATAAACTTAAATTAGATTAACTATAGCCGCTGCTTTCATACGTCTAATTCATATCCTGTTATAAATGGACGTAGTCTCCGTGATGTCACCCATCTCTTCCTGAAGTGCTGTTTTGAAGCCAATTGTCGGCAGCAGCCATATTGGAAATGCTGAACTCCACCAAACTACTGTTCAGCTAGTGTGAGGTAAAAAGGCGGGCCTTCAGCCTCCTTGCTGACAGCTAAAGTGTTCCCGCCTGTCAATCAAGTCAGCCACGCCCTTATTTGGGCAAAGCTCACAAGTTTAATATTGAGTTATAAAAAATTCACCACCGTACAGTGTGTGCTGATAAATAAATGAACTATTCAGACTAAACCATTTTTGAACCAGGCTGTAAAACTGTTTATTTCTGCTGTAAAGATTTATTTTTCTGAATGGGTGTGTATGTGGCTTCCTCTGCTTCTGCAACAAGCTTCAAGTGGACACTTGGGGAACTGCCGGTTTTAGCACTTTGCTTTGGCTTCAAATCCTGAGGCTGGAGGTTGCCCCTTGGTCCAAATGAGATTATTTTTGCAGTTCTTGATGAGGCTGGTAAAATGACCAGAGCTAGGGTGAGGGATGTTAATGCCAACATTTGTCTCATAAATTGGATGTATTATTATATATTATCCTCCATGCATGATTTAAAAAAAAAAGAGGGACTTCTGCAAATGTAGCAAACACCCTTCTAGGAATCATCCTCTGCTGGATTCACCAAAGAGTAAACTCTCTCCCAGACTCTGTTGTCAAAGTGCATCCTGGTAGTTGTGCCCTTATTTCGTGCAAGTCAAGGTTAACATAGGCAATGAGGATGTTGACAGGAGCCCTCTCTTGCTGTCTGCACACCTATTGAATGAAAGCCGGGTTTTAGGAAGGCAATAGAGAGGAGGAGGATTCTCATCGATGTTGTCTTTCTGGTCCTCCTCCACCTCTGAACTGTTTACTCCAGGCCTGGCTCTGCTCATCATGAAAATTAACCAGATGTTTTCATTTTGTTTTGGTGCCTGACTTCCTGTCCCGCTCCATCTGCTCTGTTGAGATTGATGTGTCGTGCTCCGGTATCCGGCAAAAATAGAAGTCTTGTGTATCTGATCTGGAGGGCTCCGACCTGCCGGATCAGAGACGCAGCTGGAACACAACGGAGCAGATCCAGTGGAAGTTAACACATTGACTAGAATATAAACCTATCAGAACCCGTGCTGGATCGGAGACACACTGGACACGGATCTGGTTGAATTTGGCGCTTAGATTATCAGCAGCAGTGAGCGGCAGCAGCTCTCACAGCTCTGGTGGAAACTGCTCTCAGTCGCAGCAGAGGGAGGAAGTATTGTCCTCTGACATGCACGCTTCATCTCTTTGTGTCTCTGTGGGAGTTGTTCCAACATGAATTTAACTTCTGTGTCGTTTCCATGGAGAGCTCACATCCTACTGCGTCCTGTTAAAGTGGCTAATTAGTTAATGAAGCGCGTGGTGACGCCCAACCAGAGAGAGAGAGAGGAGAGAGAGAGAAGGAGAGAGGAGAGATATGGAGGAATTTGGCCGACACTCACATTTATTCAATTTGGCCCTGTCTTCCTCCCTCCCTCTCCTCCCCCCCTCCCCCCTCTCAGTAATCAGTTCTGCTGTAATCAATTAGCAGGATGAGGAGCAGCAGAGGGAACAGGTGCAGCTAAATGTTAATGAATTCCTCTGTGGCCGTCGTCACAGTAACACCGGCTGAATATTTAAACTGCTTGTTGGCCCGATGACTTACACAGCAGCTGATGGAGGTGTACACACACACACACACACACACACACACACACACACACACACACACACACACACACACACACACACACACACACATACACACACACGTGTATTAATGCGACACCAACAACAGATGTGAGAATGTGTGTGATACAATCTGTACTTGTGTAAGTGGCCGCCTGTTCGGAGATGTGCGTTAGTTTGTTCTGAGTCACTTCAGTTCTTGCTGTGATGTCACCACATGCACAGAGAATACTGGATGCTGATTGGCTGCCAGGGGTCTTTTTTTACACAGTTATTTCCCTGCTGCATTTATTGGTGAGTTTTTCCTTTTCCTTTTTATTTAGTCGATTATCCTGTAGTCTCCCTTCATCCATCCATTATCGTGACCGCTCATCCCGTTCAGGGTCACGGGGGGCTGCAGCGAATCCCAGCTGACTTCAGGCGAAAGGCAGGGTACACCCTGGAAAGGTCACCAACCTATCACGGGGCAAACATGTAGAGACAGACAAACATTTACGAAGCCGGAGTACTTCGGGGAGAACATACAAACTCCACACAGAAAGGCTCCTGCCTGACCGGAGGACTCGAACCAGGAACCTTCTTGCTGTGAGGCAAGAGCGCTACCCGCTGCACCGTGCAGCCCTTCTCATCACGTCAGAGCTAAAACAGTCCTGATGACATCTGGACTCCTCTAGACCTCTTAAGGTGTGCTGTGGTATCTCTGACGAAAGCAGCAGATCATTAAAGTCCTGAATTTATGAGTGGGAGCCTCCATGGATCTTGGTTATCTTGCACATGCACAGATTCTGGATTGTATACAGGTCTGGGGATTAGGAGACCAAGTCATCACCTTGAACTCATCAGACCTCCTTTCTACTCTGTGGTCTCCTGTGGTCTGATGCTTACGTGTCCATTGTAGGACCAGTCTGCAGCTCCATACACAACAAACTGTAATCACTCTCTTCTTCTGATGGATTGGACCACACGGGCTGGCCTTCACTCCCTGAGCTCATCAATAAGCCTTGGCTGACCATAACCCTGTGACCTGTTCATCTGTTCTCCATCCTTGGACTACTGCACCCATGTAGACTGGGACATCCACACAAGACCTGCAGCCGTTGCAGTTTGGTGCTCATCGGACTCGCTCTCGTCTTTACACTCGCCCATCTTTCCTTCTTCAAACACATCAGCTTTGAGGACACAATGTTCGCCTGCTGTCTAAACATATCCCGCCCTCTGACTGGTCTTATAGTAAAGACATTGTAGATGTGGAAAGTTGAAGCAACTGAGTGCTTGAGGTTGCCATACTGGCGTTCAGCTCTGTGCAGAAAGGACCAATCACGTTAGAGAACGGTGGCACACGGAGAGCTGCTTTTAAAGTTGTGCAGAAGGCTGTTCCCTACCTGCAGTTGCAGCAGGGCACTTTACTTGACGTACTACGAGCTCTCATTTCTGCTGCAGATGAATCCACTCTCTTTTATTGTCTCGAGCTTTTGGAGCAGAGGGACAGTGTGTGTGTGTGTGTGTGTGTGAGGACTGGGTCAAAATAAACTCCCGTGTGTTTGTGTTCAAGGTGATGAAAGAGCATGTCACAGCCAGGTTCTGTGAATAACAAACAGGAAGTTAAAACATGCTAATTTAAACTCACCGCCTGAACTCAGAGGACGTTTTAAGTACGGATGATTGAAGGGGAAGGTTTTTTTAATTTACTACTCCTCTTTGTCTGCAGCAGTCTGTGTCCTTCAGGCGTTATGATGTGTTCAATGCATTTTGTCTACATGCCAATCTCAAATCTGTCTTTATCAAAAACGCTGATTTTACCTGTAAAGCTTTGGCCGTCCTCTGCCTCGTTTCTGTATTCTGTTTGTGGTTTCAAGTGATTTCGTTGTTTGAAATGAGTCCAACATATTTATTTATTTATTGTTTATTTGTTAGGGACAGATACAACATGCATTAACAAACTGAAAACAGTCATCCAGTGCAAGTAGAAAAGTGTTTATAGCGGCTGCTAATTTGAAAAACCTGTTCCTAGAAGAGCTCATTAGAATAAAAGAGAAAAGGAAATAAGGAAATGTTAAACATGGTATATATAGCCATGATGTAGCTACAGATCATCAGACATGAGTGCAGGTTTGTTGCTGAATAAATCAGGGTTTGGTGTCTTTTTTTAAAGTCAGTTTCTTGCAGCGGTTGACAAAAAAAAAAAAAAACCTCCCTTTTTTCAGTTCCCTATGTTTGGCACTTTTACCAACATCTTTGCATGAACAGATCACATTATCGTCAATAGAGCTTATTCCATTGGTTGTGCTGGCTGACACAACCTGCTGAAGTAATTTTAAACTCCTTAATTGAGATATTTATGATCCAAAATATGTACAAAAAAATTTGATTCAGACCTCCAATAATCATGCTCGCCTGTTGCGTTTGTCTCCTTCCTTCTTTTGCCAAACTGCTGCCTCATGGCTTTATTACTGCTACCTGTCCATCAGAGGAATGATGAGGAACCACATGTTGGAAATGTTTATCACATTACCTGCTCGCATGCATCAGTGCTCAGACAGAGAGAGAGAGAGAGAGAGAGGGGGGGGGGGGGGGGGGGGGGATTAAATCACTTCACATTTCTAATTCATTAATCTTCATTCATTAATGTTCTGCACAACTTACACACACACACACACACACACACACACTATCACACACACACACTATCACACACACGCAGGGTCACACTGAGTATATCAGCAGAATGGTTGATGGCAGCTGCCTCACATAGCAGAGCACTGGGAGCAAACATCTGCTCTACGTGTGTGTGTGGTGTGTGTGTGCGTGTGTACGTGTATGTGTGTGTGTGTTTGTGTGTGTGTGTGTGTGTGTGTGTGTGTGTGTGTGTGTGTGTGTGTGTGTGTGTGTGTGTGTGTGTGTGTCCATGTTTACGTCTGTTTGTTAGTGTGAGTGTGTGTTTGTCAGAGGTGGGTTGTTAACATGCAAATAAAGCAATTAAAATTCATGCAACACACATCCAATCAGAAAAATATAAGCACACAGATGCACACTCAAACACGTGCAGATTAAAATGAATGCACGTACACACATTTAGGGGACACACACACTGAGAATGAAATTGAAACTTCCTCAGCATTTTACTCGAATGACATCAGACTCATCTGAACAGAAATTGAAGGAGAATCTGAGCCGGCGGTCTCTTGTTTCACACCTGCAGCCTCGAAGGTGAGACTCACCTCGCCCTTTACGGTGCTCATACGATGCTCTGTGTGAAAACAGGTGGCTGGACTCCTTTAATAGCTGCATCTGTCTCACACATAATTCAGTGCTGTCTCATTAATGACAGCTTTGAGATGAATTAAAGGCATACATCAGGAGCACCAGGAGCGTGTCTGTGCAGGTAGACTCTGCTTAACCTTTCTTATAGACGGTTATTAGTAACTTCTTGTTCTAATCATTCTCTATTCTTCACCTCATTAGGTGCTAAATCAAGATGTAGCCAACTTCAACACACACACCTTCTCTCTGCACACAACTCCTTTTGTGTTTGTCTCCATTGCTCTTCATCAGTAGAATGTTTTGCAGAAGATTCAGATCCTTATAACTCAGGAATCACAGAACATGAGTCACCTGTGGAGGAGGGTTGTTAAAGACACAAGCTTGTAAACCTGCAACAGGTTTAGAGTCAATCTATTTAACAGTGCATTTGGAGTTTGGGCGTACCTGAAGAGAGACATATCATGTGGGGAGAAGTTAGAGGAGTGACATGCAACAAAGCGTTTCAGCCGGGAGTCAAATCAGGGACTGCTGCGACTGCCTCTACCTGCGTCTCCGCCTTCATCATGAGCTCCATGTGTCTGTTTCTTAGTCTAGTGTGTGCATGCCTCTCCTCACATTTTCATGAGGGGTAGACATCATGAAGAGATGTTCTACTATTAAGATGTCATGGATGGTGTCTTAATTTTCCATCCGTGTTGTTTCTGTCTTGCAGAGCATCAAGGTGTCGTGGCAGCCGCCTCCGCCCAGCTCCCACAACGGCCTCATCTCCGCCTACAAGATCAAGTACAGGAAGACCGGACGACGTGGAGACCAGGAGGCCATTGAACCCAACAACTTCTGGTTCCTGTTCACAGGTGAGACTGCGGGTGGTCAGCATCAGAGAGGAGACGTACTGTGGTCATATTCTCAGAGAAAGTGTCCTCTAAGCTGAGGACAGCAGGTGTGACGATGTAAACGTGTTCTGACAGAGTAGTGTGTTTTGTTTGGATGCAGAAGTTTAGGTCATGCATCTTGAATGTTTTGTCTCCTACCTTCTAGTTTTATCAAATGTCTCTCAAAAAGAGGTGAATGGTGTACCGATCAGGGACCATCAGAGATTACACATTTGATGCTCTATAGACCTGCTGGTATCAGGACAACAATGTCGCGTGATACAATTGTTGATACATTTTTGGTTTGATTCTTACTTATGGTTTGTTTGTGCCCAGAAAATACAGAACACCACATCATTCATCCTTTTAATACTTAATATTCTTCTTTAAAATAAATATATCAAAACTTCAGATTTAATGCAATGTAACATAAGGAACATAACATAGTGAAACCGAAAATAACTTAACCACAGGGTATTAAGGTATCTGAACCGAATGTAACTGATCATAAAGTTACGTAACATGACTTAACCGAATTTAAAAGGATGTAACAGGAGCTAGCGTAAGTTGGCGTGACATGAGTTGGCGTGATGTAAGTTGGCGTGACGTAAGTTGGCGTGATGTAAGTTGGCGTGACGTAAGTTGGCGTGACGTAAGTTGGCGTGACGTAAGTTGGCGTGACGTAAGTTTGCGTAACGTGAGTTGGCGTGACGTGAGTTGGCGTAACGTAAGTTTGCGTAACAAGAGTTGGCCTGAAGTGAGTTGGTGTGAAGTAAGTTGGCGAGACATGATTTACTGTAACGTAAGTTGGCGTAACGTAAGTTGGCGTAACTTAAGTTGGCGTAACTTAAGTTGGCGTAACGTAAGTTGGCGTAACGTAAGTTGGCGTAACGTAAGTTGGCGTAACGTAAGTTGGCGTAACGTAAGTTGGCGTAACGTAAGTTGGCGTGACGTAAGTTGGCGTGACTTAAGTTGGCGTAACTTAAGTTGGCGTAACGTAAGTTGGCGTAACGTAAGTTGGCGTAACGTAAGTTGGCGTAACGTAAGTTGGCGTGACTTAAGTTGGCGTAACTTAAGTTGGCGTAACGTAAGTTGGCGTAACGTGATTTGGCGTGACGTGAGTTGGCGTAACGTAAGTTGGCGTAACGTAAGTTGGCGTAACGTAAGTTGGCGTAACGTAAGTTGGCGTAACGTGAGTTGACGTGACGTGAGTTGGCGTGACGTGAGTTGGCGTGACGTGAGTTGGCGTAACGTTAGTTGACATAATGTAAGGTGGTATTACGTATTGTAATGAAATGTAACATACAGAGTGTATCTTAATGTAACAGAATATAATGTAACATTACATAACATAACATCACAGAATGTAATGTAGCTGATGGTTAGAAAAGTACTTAATGTAAGACAACAAAAAGTAACACAACTTAATATAAAGTGATATTCTGATAGTCTCTCTTAATTTGATTCAGGTTTCACTCCTAAAGATGTAAATAGTCTTGTAATTATTCTACTTTCAGTGGTGGATTAATACGCAAATGATGCTCCATAGAGTTTCAGGTTGCAGGTTTATTCTAGAGCTCTAAGACAAGGAGAAATAAGAAATGTCAGGCTTTGATACACAGAGAATGATTATTATATGAGTACATTTTTATTTTTTTTTCCATGCATGTGCAGAACATGACAAGAAAATATCTTTCAGCTTTTGCTCTTAAATTCTCCTCCTAGAACACAATAACACATGAGTCAAGCGAACGACCAAACACAGGAAGTAGATCCTGAAAATCTGCCTGAATGTAACGAGACTGTGTTCCAATATTCAGGGATTTTAAAGAAAAACAGACGAATGTTTTCAACAAACATCACCTACGGCTGACAGTCGTCTGACATGAGCGCTCAAATACAGATAAACAAGATGCAAATCCTCGAGGCATGTGTGTGTGTGCGTGTGTGTGGATAACACAGTGGACTTCAGTCTGTTTAATTTTGTTTGTTTATTTTTTGCATGTATCTCTATGTGTCAATGTTTGTTTTTTCTTTTGTGACACAATCTGCATTTGCATGAGTTTGCATATGCATGTTTGTGTGTGTGTGTGTGTGTGTGTGTGTGTGTGTGTGTGTGTGTGTGTGTGTGTGTGTGTGTTTGTGTTTGTGTGTGTGCACACGCATTCAAACTGCCACCAGCTATTATTTCAATTTGGGGTTTGCAGGATTTGAATGGAACTGATCTTCCTTTTCATTATTTCCTTCTGATGGTTATCCTCATCCGTCTGTCTGAGCAGGAATTCATTCCCTGGTGGCAAGTGTTTGTGTTTGTGTTAGTGTGTGTAAATGTGAATGTGTGTGTATTTTGTGTGCGTGTTGAATCTGATCTGCCCGCTGCAGCCTGCCTGTCAGCAATAATCACTGCCTTTATACTGGAAGTGAATGAGGATCTGATTTTCATTAAATGGAATAAAAAAGTGCAGCTTCAGTGAGGAGATTAAAGGATGACACATAAAGCTTTATTAACACTTTGATTTTACTCTTCAGTTTACACTTCACGGGAGACTCGGAGCTGTCGGACAATAATCACACCACCAGTTAGAGGACATTTAAATCAGAGGGTTTAAACTCATCTGTTTGCTCTTTAGCGTCTTCCTTCAGCCGACTGCTGGAAGTTTGAGCCGAAAACTTTCTGAGATCTGAACTTCTTTTTGTTCTATGCACCGAAATGAGACCGCAGAAAGTGATTACAACTTACTTTGAGGAGTTTTGGTTTCAAAGAATCTTATGTAGACGATTAAACAATCAAATTTGAGCTCTAACGCAGCTTTAACCCTTTAACTGTCCAAAATGATAATGCATAACTTGCCTTTTAATTGTTATGTGATATTAAAGACCATTTTAAAGTTGCTGTGTGATGCTTTACAGCATGCATTGTGCACATTCTTCCAAAATCAGGAAATAAAAGTGATAAAAAAAAAAAAAATTTTGCTGCTAAAATGTGAATCCTTTTGCAACGTGTGTAACAAACGAAGAGGTCCAAATATAGCGTTTGAAAAAATACTATAATGTGCATATAAAGATCAGAAAAGCTACCGATAATAGAGCTACAAAATAAAACAGTTAGGTGTTGTCAGCTAACATTCAACCTTAAACTACATTATCAATCAATCGGACTTTATTTATAAAGCACTTTTCATACAATGACATTGTAACAAAAAGTGCTGTACCTAAAAACAACTTAAAATAGAATTAATGAAGAAAAGAAAGATATTTATATATATATATATATAAATAAAACACAATATATGCAACTATAATAATAATGATAATAATAATAACAATACAAATAATTTACATAAATGAATAAAAATAGATTCAATCAATCAATGAAAAACAAGTTGCTGAATTAACTGAGGAAACGCTCTCATCATATCTAAATGAGGAAACACTGAAGGTAAAATAAGATGTTGAAACTCTAACCTCTTTAGAAACAGCAACAAAATGTATTCATAATAAAGGTAAACAGTTATGGACTGATCCGTTTTCTGTAAGCGTTGTGGTTTACATATAACAGACCAGTCAAAGGAGCTTCTGTCAGTATTAATGACATGTGATCTCTCTCTTTGCCTGCAGGTCTAGAGAAAGGCAGTCAGTACAGCTTCCAGGTAGCAGCCATGACAGCGAATGGCACAGGACCGGCCAGCGACTGGTTCACGGCGGAGACACCGGAGAACGACCTGGACGGTAAGAGGAAGACAGAAAGAGAGAGTGTGTGAGTGTGTGTGTGTGTGTGAGTGAGAGAGAGAGAGACACACAGAGATAGCAGTGATTTGTACAACACCATGTAAATACCTCACTCACATAAATATTTAACCAGTTGAGCGCTGAGACTGATAGATGGAGGCAGGATCCGCCTCAGGGGAGACATGAGGGTGGGGGAGGGAAGGTCGTAAGAAGAGGGGGAGGTGGAAGAAAGAAGGAAGGAAAAGAAGTGGAGGAATTGCTGCATTTCCATTGAATGTACTCAGAAAAATAAAGAGACAACTATATGTACACTTTATTTAAAATTAAGAATGGGAAATTAAATAATCAGGAGTCAAAAGATGATGAAACTTTAAGATTTAAGGTGCCAGATTCAGGAGGAATTAAAGATCATTACCAGCTTGTGGTGAGGATTAAAGAAGATGAAGGTTTCTCTCTTTTTTTTTTAATCCACCACTTTAGTTTTCTTGATGTTGAATGTTTAACCAACAGAAAAAGAGATCACACTGTAGCCGAAGGGGAAACCATCACTCAGCCGTAGATTCAGGGAGACTCGATGGATGAAATTTGGTTGAATAAATAACAACTTCTCACAGCTATAGACGAGCAGTGGTGTGTGTGTTTTTTTAGCAGACTTTTGGAAACATGCTTTTTCAGAAAGTAGAAATGAAAAACAGAGAGGAGAAACCAACCAACAGCCTGATACCTCCCGGGTTTGGTCCCCTGATCATTTGGAGCAGGATAATTAGAAAAGCTGACCTCAGGCTGAAGCTGAGGAGGACGACGTCCCGGTCAGCAGGAAGCTGCCGAGATAACAAACAAACACATCCATGCTAACTGTGTTTCCTCTGTGCAGCAGAGGGACACCCAAATCTCATTTTCATGGATTATCACTCAATAAAGTGATATGAAATGCCTCTCCCTGAGGACGGAGAGCGGCATAATCTGATCTAATCTGATGCTGCGGAATAACACAAAGTGTCAGGGCTTATTAGGGCTTAATACACGGCTAACAGGGTTAGCATCTGTTAGCCCAATTGCTTTAAGTACCTGCTACTGCTAAAAGGGTTAGCCTGCAGCGGAGGACAGGCTACGGTCAGGATAACAGAATAAAACTTGTGATGTTTCATTGTGTGTGTTTTTCATGATTTCAGAGAGTCAGGTTCCAGACCAGCCGAGCTCCCTGCACGTCAGGCCGCTGCCCAACAGCATCATCATGTCCTGGACGCCGCCCCTCAGCCCCAACATCCTGGTGCGAGGTTACATCATCGGCTATGGAGTGGGGAGTCCCTATGCTGAGACGGTCCGAGTGGACAGCAAGCAGAGATACTACTCCATCGAAAACCTCGGTGAGGGTTCAAACAGAGCGTTTAATTTTCGGTTCAGCAGGCAGAGAAAGAGACAACAGAAACAAGAGTCACAGTAGAGCATTTAAGGGTTTTCAGTGCTCGCCAAAACACCCCAATTCCCTCAAATTAGCCTGTCACTACCCGTCAAAGCGGGCCGAGGAGATGTGCCTGTTGCAGATCTCAGTTTTTGGATCGCTACAGTCGAGTTAAAAGCTTCTGAAAATACATTTTGAGAAACCAAACAAGGCATTAGAAGATAAACTGTGAATTTAAAACAACAAGATGTGTTTGCTGGCAGAGTTTTAAACAGCAGAGAGGCAGTGATGTCAGACACCTCAAGAGGAACACAGAGAGAAGAGCAGCATGCACATATTTTTAATGCCACAGTCAAAACACAAAAAGTCTCTCCAGCTCCAAAATAATTCATAACTCCATGAATCCACATCTCCAGCCTGCTTATCAAATCCAATATTTGATATTTTCATTCCTCAGCTGCTCCTGCCAACAAAGTGCCAATATTGACACAGCGTTCCCCTGTTGCATTAATTCATTATGATGATGAAATCCCCCATTTAATTACAATCAATAATTTAAAGGGAATTTAATAAGAAAGCTGCTTGAGGTGGAAATCTAGTTGTGAAAGGTTGAAGAAGAGAAAACATCCTCCCCAGCGTGTGAAACAAGCAATTTGCATGCCAAAGAAGACAATAACAAATTGGATGATTTTTTTTATATGCGGATGAAAACTCTCGTCTCAGGTCTCATAATGGAAGAGTAATGAAAAAATAAAATCCAGACGTTGTGTTTCTGGCTCACATGGGAGCGAGTGCACATATGTACATGGCATTCATAATTCATAGTGATCATTAATTCATACGGCGAAGCGTCTGGGGAGCGGAGCGAGCGTGTTTGTTTAACTGATACGAAGGTTTGAAGCTGCATCACAACAATGATAGTGACAAGTGACCGCTCGGTCAAACCACTGCGTTACAAACAGCTCCGATGATCAAATTCAGCTGTATTCACACACTTTGGTTATTTATTTTTTATCTTGACTTCACTTTACTGTGCATATTCCCCCTGAGGTCTTCCTGCAGGCTCACACAGTAAAATAAAGAAACGCTCACGATTAAGGAAACAACAACAAACTGAGAATTTGCAGTGTTAAAGTAATAAATCAATAAGCTCTGCTAAAATAATGGGAGCATTATGTGAAACGCTTCAAAGATCTTGCAACATACAAAAGTATCTATTTTTTAAGAATATTTTACCAGAAGAGGAAGAGGATCTTGTTAAAATTAAATATTTTTCTGTATTGCTTTAAAAGTTTTTGCGACCTTTTGAAAAAGATCTTGCAAGAAAATTTGCACCAAGTTCATGCTTTTTGGTCTTTTGGTCTTTGGCCAAGATTATTTTGTAAGCACAGCAACATAGTATCTTCTGAGGTTTTCATAACATTGAATAGGCAATCAAGATCCTTAAAAAGTTCAAACAAGATCATTTTGTGCTCTATCAAATCATTTTTCAAATCACAACAAGATGTTTAACATGTTCTACTGAAATACTTTTCTTGTTGTAATCTTGTAAGCAGAAAAGACATGGCATTAACAAGCAAAGGATCCTGTTCCACCATTAAAATCGTCATTAAAAGAAGGAAAAGTTTCATGCTCAAAAAAAAAAAGAAGATAAAGGTTGAATAATATCTTGCTTGAAAATTAAAAGGATCTTGACAGAACATGTAAGCAACACAGATTCAAAATGCACATGATCTTGTTTGGACCTGGAAATAATCTTCAAAAGGGATTTTGCTCAAAACAAATGATAATAAACTTTTCACACGTCGAAAAGTGTCTTGCTACAGAGTTAAAAGAAACCAGAAATGGCATGGCTATAACATAAAAAGATAATGAACCTGACATAACATCGTTAAGTATCTTCTACAGGATGAAAAAAATCTTGCAAGAACATGGTTAAAACATGGATCGAAATGCAAAGGATCTTACTTTATCATGAAAATAGTCCCCAGGAGAATAAAAATAATCCTGCCCAAAACAAAAGAAAACAAATTTGTCGTAACATTGAAAAATATCTTGATTCAGAATGAAAAGAATCTTGCAAGAAAACGGAAACAATATTTCTTTAATATGCAAAGGATCTTGCTCAACAAAAAAAGCTGTTTTTCAGATAATGCTGGAAAATGAGTATGATCTTGCTTGAAACAAAAGATCAACCATCATAATAATGAAAGATAACTTGTTACAGAGTGATAAGAATCTTGTGAAAACATGTAACTGAAATTGCTTTAAAGGTGACATATTACGCTCTTTTTCATCAACATATATTGGTCTAAGAGGTCCCCAAAACATGTCTTTAAAGTTTATTGCTCAAAAAACACTTTGAAATCAGATTTTGGCATGCCTGTAAACCCCTCTTTTTCTGCCCTGCTCAGAACAGGCTTTTTTCTGTGTCTGTGCCTTTAAATGAGAATGAGCTCTTTGACCACGCCCCCTCAGGAAGTGGATGTGCCCTCGGCTCTCCAGCACGTTGATCTAATGTTTACATGTTGGCTGAATATACACGGCTGCTCACAGACCCGCGTTACTTCAACCCTCTGAATTTGATCCAGAATCTGATCCTGACGGCGCCTGCAGCAGGACCTTTCTGAACGATTGGTCACAGATTTTGTTTCTTGTTGTTTTATTTGTCAGTATGTCGACGTGTGTCCTGGTGCACAGCTACGAACATGTAGCTATGTGGCTATGCTAACTAGCGCTAGCATTTTTCCATGAAAAATACAAATCATCCACTAGATCTTCAAATCTGCAGACGTGGGGAGTAAAACTGACCTTTGTGTTTATTTAGACAGCCTACAACTAGCATGCCTCCCTCCTAAGCTCCTTGTTAGTACACGAGTGCAGGTAATGAAAAACGGAGGAGGGGTTGAGTTGTATTTAATACAGTCTATGGGCTGAACAAGCTCCGAGCTCTGACTTCCATTACAGTCGGATGGCGTTGTGACGTATGAAAAACACAGAAAACTGAAACAGCTTGTTTCAGCACACATTTACAGAAAGGTGGAGAAATCAAAACAGGGGCAGAATGGATTTTTTTCATTTTCGGAGGGATTTGTAGACATGCCAGGGACACATATTTCAGGTAGAGAACCATTCAAAAGTCGATTTTGCATGATATGTCACCTTTAACATGCAATGGATCCTCCTTTACCATAAATATTATCTTGAAAAGGATCATGTTGAAGAATAAGAAAACGATCTAGTCAGATAATGGAAATGGAAAATGTCTTGCTTGAGAATGATGAGAATCTTGCAAGAAAACGTAAACAATATGGCTTTAACATGCAAAGGATCTTTATCCACCATGAAAATTATCTTTAAGAAAATAAACACAATCTTGCTTAAAAAAAATGGAGATGAACCCATCATAATAGCCAATATGTCTGGCTACAGAATGAAAATAATCTTGCGAGAACATGTAACTGACATGGTAATGACATGTGAGGGATCTTGCTTGAAAAGAATCTTGTTTGAATAAAAAAGAAAATGAACTTGTCTTAAATTGGATAAATATCTTGCTACAGAATGAAAACAATCTTCCGAGTACTTTAACTGTCAAAGGATCTTGCTTAACCATGGAGCTATCTTAAAGAGAATGAAAAGGATATTGCTCAAAACAAAATAAATTTGAACAATAACTTTGAAACATTCAGAAATATCTTGCTACAGAATGAAAAGTATCTTGTTGGACTTTGAAAAGGATCTTCCAAAAGTGAAAAAAGTGAGACTGATGGTTTTGTGACTCTCAGGTGATGTTGTTTAAAAAAGGAAATGAAAGCAAATTATATCAGCAGCTAACACTAAACATGGTAACACTCTGAGTTGTACTTGATGATAAACGACTCTCCATGACTCTCTCTCCTTATCTCTCTATCTTGTTCTCTCTCACAGAGCCGAGCTCGCACTACGTGATTTCCCTGAAGGCGTTCAATAATGCTGGAGAGGGAGTTCCTCTGTATGAGAGCGCCGTCACTCGATCTCTGACAGGTACGATCACACACAAATCACAGATTATGATCACTGTAATCTTGACTTAAGGGGTCTTACTGTACTGTTATGATTATATGGATATAACTACATGCTACACGTCAGTCCAGAGAGACTCCACTCTCTTACTGCTGGTGATATGATGCTTCTATGGCCTGGTAACAGCAATAAAAATTACAATACTGACATTTTTATTAATAACCAGTCCCTCCAGGAGGTTGCGATTTCGCGATTGCAACTATCAACGCAAATTCCACCAATCAGCAAGATTTTTGCGCTGCCTTGCAATTTTATACAATCACCACAACTTTCCAGCAAATTTGATCAATTACCTTAATCTCAGCCCCTGTACGTCAGTGGTTTAGTCATCAATTTCACTTCCTTGGAACTTGATCGGCACTTTTCAACAGCAAAACATGCACAGAGATAAGAAGGGACAGCAGGCAGGACAAGTGACGATGACAATGTTGTTATTTATAGATACTAGAGTTATTATTTGAGGGGCACAGTGTTCGCTTGGTCACCTACCTGAAGCAGGTGTGCTTTATGAACCAGCTCTCCCCGCCTCCATGCACCTGTCTCATCTTAATTGATGATTTTCACTAGGGCTGAACAATTAAACAAATTCAAACTGACATCGCAATGTAATAGAATGCAATTTTCAAATCGCAAAGGCTGCGATTAAAAAAAAAAAAAAAAAAGTTTCATGTACACAGACGCAACCTTACGTGACATGCATGCAGTAGGTGGCCGTAATGCACCTTTCAGCTGGTTTGCCGACGGCAATTTTTAAAAATGGCCTCAGCAGAAGAACTGATCATATTGAGGCGTATAAAATAATCAACACGCTGAATATCAACATGTGGAGCAGGCTCATAAATAATTTCCTCTGAGTCAGAGTCAGTGAAGACCCAGACAACATGTGGATTTACTGCAACAGGACAACTGAACAGAATCATATTTTAGACTCACAGTGTCCAGTTTTCTGTCTACTGGTTCTTATTGAGAAAAAATTGCATGTTTATGTGGTCAGGTGTCAGCCAGGAGCACAACCAGGCCAGAATCAGTCCGGCAGCAGAGAAAAAAAGAGACCTATCAGTCAGCCACAGCCCCCAGCTGAGCGTCTCCGCTGTGTGCAGTCAGCTGATTCACATCGAAACATGTTTTAAACTTAAAACACTTGTTTGGCAGAATATTGTTAAGTAGTTGTGGTGAACGCTTACAAGACTGCAAGTCAAAGTATTTCGTAAGTTTACAACTGTAATTGAAGTAGATAAATAAACCACCTTCCATATTAATTCATGCTTCATTTTTCTTTATCTTAACATAAGCCTATGAGAAAGAACAGTTTGTGTATAATAAATCTGATATTGCTTATTATAATACAAATTGATTTATTGCTTGTGTTTGTTGAAAAATACATGAGAAGAGGACCTTGAAAAAATAATCGCATATTAAATTGCAATCGCAATTTTAAGGAAAATAATCGCAATTAGATCATTTTCCAAAATCGTTCAGCCTTAATTTTTACTCCCGGTGTGCATTAGTGACAAGACATAACCGGGGGACGTGTGTTTAATATTTGAGGTTTCACGTTGTTGCCGCCATTACTGTAAAAAGCTCAACTTCAACAGCTGGATTTATTCCAGTTTGGTGATACATCAGACACATTTAGTAAGTTTTTATTAACTCCTAGTCATCAAAGATGCAGATGCATTTCAGAGTGCCGTGATCTGACTGTCTTTCCAGTGCGCCTGTCACTGCAGGTACATTCAAGGACTGTCGTAAATATGCAATACAGTCCTTTCATGGCATTTCTCTGTGAATCAACAGAATCAAAATACAGTCGCAGTGGTCACATCAAGAATGTTTTCTAAAAACAACTGTAATTTAGCGTATTTACTTGTCCCTGAGATGTTATTGGAGGAAAAAAAGCAAAAAAAAAGAAATCACAACTTTCGCTGCAATTTTTTCAAAAAGCTGTCACAAAATCAGGCTTTTTGGGCCGCAACAATCACAAAAAAATCCCCTTTGAAATCCCGGAGGGACTGAATAACATTTCAGATGTGCACGAAGTTAAAGAAACGGTGGGATGTTATGAGCCTCTAGCATTATATTTGGAGCTCCAGAGGGACAATATTACTGTGAGTCCCCCCAGGTTATATGACAGTCTGTTTTTTTCGGTGGTCTCTCAGAGGGCAGAAACTGTCTTCCTGGAACCATCTTTGGAAGTTGTGAGGTACAGACCCACTAGTTCACCTGGAGTTGTGCAATCAACCTCTGCTGCTCACTTCTTAATTTTCTCAGTAGCCACAGTTTTAATGATTGCATGCATGAGTTTGACCTAATGAGCGAGGAAGCTGTCAGAAAGTTGAGCTGTGGGGCGTTGTTTAGCCTCAGCTGTTAAACTAAGCGCCCCGTGTACAGAGGATATAATCCTTGATGCATATGACCCAGGTTCAATTCAGACTCAAGGCCCTTTACAACACGTCATCCCCCCCCTCTCTCTCGCCACAGTTTCATACCCTATCTGCATTAAGAAAAAAGACCAGGATTTAAAAAAAAGGAGTGCTGCCAGCCTGCTCTGTGTCACTACGTATCCCAGCATGCTTTGTGCAGCAGTGTACTTGTAGTAAATAAGAGCAAATCTCCATCAGGTTACATGCAGTGCATACTTGCAATAATGACAGCACTTCTGAGACAATCCTTTACAGGTGTTTTGCAGTCTTCCAGGCAACATATCACTACACAATGAAGCATCACTGCCTGTGTTTTTATATTAACCTGCTCATGTATAGGTTAATATAAACCCTCACTTTTTAGATGACAATGAAATATTAAAAATGCATCTTACACAAAGGATGTCAACTTTTGAGCTGTCTAATGAGCATTTTGATTTATTATTATTATTATTATTATTATTATTATTATTACTCCAGACTCTGAAGTCTGGAGGTTTCTTGGCAATCTGCCAAAAACTTGCAACATTTGCACCACATAAGCCAGTATATACTCTCAGATCTTGCTTTTGCATCATGTGGTGGCAAATATCAGGCGGCGGTTTACATGTGGCGGCGGCTCACGTAGGCAGCGGGCGCAGGTGTGCGAGGGCCCGTTCATTGCCGCTTGTGGCTTTAATTATTATTATTATTATTATTATTATTATTATTATTATTATGAAACATTGAGTTTTACAGATGGTTGCAAGAGTTGGTATAAGCCATTGTAGCAGCAGGATTATCAGAGATTGTATGCTGAGTGACTTTATGCTGTAGAATGCTAATTACAGGTTAAACATAGATCTTCAGCAGATTCTCTGATCTTCTTTATGCTACCAAAATGACTGTTTATGCTCGGCTCAAAAAACATTTTTCTCCTGTTTTGATCAGTTTACTTGCACAGTTTCCAGGCTGAAAACAAAACTGAGCTTTCACAAGAACGTAGGCTACCAGACACAGACTCTCTCAAGAAAACTAAGCAACAGCAAAAGAGCAGACAGCGACAGGTCAAGGCAGTCGTGGCAGCAGGAGCAGACGTTTGAGCAACAGCTTTTTTAATAGCAGACAGAGTAGACAAGAAGCCTGATTAGCACTAACATGTTGGCTAACAGGTAGCATTTCCGTGCTAGTATGAGCTAGCTAAATAAAAAATGTTGCAGTACAGAGACAGAGTGCAGCACTCCATCTGTAGGAAACTGTCTTGTTGGTTATGTTAAAGGGAATAAGTGATACGGTGATGAGTTCTCTTCAACAAATGTCGGTACGACTGTTTGAGAATAAAGATAAAACCATCTGGTCGTTTTGCCTAAAGCCGTTTGAGGAGCAGACGGAAAAACCTTGTGAGAAATCACAACAGGGATATCCTACATCTGAAGTTTTTATCTACCAGAGAGGGGAAAAAGATCAAATAAACTTCTTAAATATTTACTCGCTGTGGGAAAAGCCTGATCTGGAAATCTGCTGAGTTTGATCCCGGAGAAAATAATCTAAAGCGAACGTCTGACGGTCCGTCAATCTGAACCCGAAGCGGTTAAATATTAATCACGTAGAAAACGCTCACACATCAGCCCCGGACAGATTCTGTGTTTAACATATATTTAACATGTAGCTGTGTGTGTGTACCGTAATTATATATGGCTGTGTGTTTTTTGATTCAGACATATCAGCTCTCCCTGCAGACTGTTGAGCTGAAGAATTGAGATAAATGAAACACGTGCGACTCCCAGCCAAGTTTCATCTTATGAATTAAACAGCCTGCTCAGCCAGCAGCCTGCAGCTGACATAAATCCTTTATTACTCACATAAAACTGCCACATTCGGAGGCTTTTCACCCCCCCATGATGTGATGATACAGCAGAGACCACTCGCCTCACACACCGTCTCCACACATACATGTTTCTACTGAGAAAGTTTCTCCACACTCAGATCATTTTAACGCACGCTTCATGTCTTTGATTGAGATTCCTTTAAAAGCAGACTGAAGGGGTGATGAGGAAGAAGAGCAGGAGGGAGGGAGATGAGGGTCCCAGAGGGAGAGAGGCAGAGAGAGACATCTGATGGACTTTAATAAAGGCTTATAGAAAGAGGAGGGAAGCAGAGGAAGAAAAATAAATTACAACAGTGAGGGAGAAGAGATGAGCGAGGAGACAAAGTGGGCATGATAATAGAGAGAATAAGATAAGAGGATAATATAAGAGGAGGAGACAGAGCGGGAGGCGTGGGATGTGAAAGAAGAATAAAGGGAAAGGCTTCAGGATAAAGGCGTCTGATGGCACACTGAGTTATTAATCTGTGCCCACAATCAAGTTTCTAAAACACACACGCTGAATCAACACGGACAGAGACAGATTCACGTTCAACAGACATCCAGAGATCTGAAGACACTACCCAAGTTTTGCATCTGGAGCTTCAACTTCAACTCTGTAAACGTCCAGACTTTTGTAAAGTTCTGCAGGACGTGTTTTTGTTTTTTTTATGATTCATAGTTTTTTATTGTGGCACCCTGAATGGCAAGGACCACCTATAACTATAATAAACACAATACAATTACATTCACACATATACAAATAATAATCACAGCATCAACCATTACATACACACAAAAATAAATAAACAAACAAAAACAGTTGCACAGACAGCTTAAAATTTGACAGCGTTTCTTGTTGAGTTGTACCACAGTATTTCCACAATTGTTTACATCATTATTGTAGTTCAACTGAAATCATTCTCCTCTTTTCTGACTTGGAAACGTCTTCAGTCAGACAATAAAAATGAGTGATAATGCCCCCACTTCAAGTCATACTTCTCCACCCTATCTAGAAGCCTGTACGATAATCTTTCCAAGGCAGCAAGCTGACCAAGAGAGGTGTACCATGAAGATAAAACTGGTGCTGAGGAGGTCTTCCATTCTTTAACTAGAGCATTCCTTCCTAACATAAGGACAGTCTGCAAGTGGTTGAGCCAGGCTACCTAGAGCAGAGGGGTCACCCAAAATAAACAATCTGGGGGTGAAGGGGATATCCTGGCCAGTATCTTTTTTCTACTGTGGTGTGTATCCCTGACCAAAACTCCTGAACCATGGAGCAGCTCCAGAGCATATGCACTAGAGTACCATCTTTATCATGACATTCTGCAGGACGTGTTTGAAGATTTGTAGAAACATTTGGAGCTCTTTCAGAAATGTATTAAAATCTCAAATTTTAAAGATTTGGTGGGAAATTGGAAAACATCTGAAGTTTTATTAAGATCTCGAAAAACTCCAGGGGCTCTGTGGAAATGTGTGAAAACATGAAAGACGTGTTTGAAATTTAAAGGAATAAGTCTGCAGATCTGGAGTTCTGATTTTTGAAAACATCTGGAGGTTGAAGTCTTAAGAGGAGGTTTCAAGATGAGTTCCTCTGTGCATGCATTCACCAAAGTTATTTGATGAGATGGTTTTCATCTCTCAGTCTTCAGTTACGTGGCTTCGTATGAGAGAGAAAGCAATGATGGCCCAACCAAACTAATCTTCTGTTTCCTCTTGGTTTGAGACATCGGGAATTATTTAATGATGCTGAGGAGTGAGGATGGAATTAATATAAGTACGTCAACACTGTGCAGACATCACAGCTGCGGTGCACGGCTGTACCCGACGGTGCAGCTTACTATTTAATATCAAACCTGACAGTTTAAACACAACAGTCTGAGGCCCTAACGCACACCTGGTGCAAAATGCCATTGTTATTTTCACTGCTTGGAAGAATGCACGCGAAACAGAAAAAACTACACACATGCCATATACATGATTAGTGTGTACAGTTTTTAAAAATAGTCCCAGTGATTCCTCGTCAGTTAGCATTCCATGACGATGGATTCTTCTCTGCCTGCTGCAGTGGATTTAACATGAAACTGTCCTCATTCTTCTCTGAGCTCTGTGGTTCACACACCTTTAAAAATAAACAAATATCACAACTTTGAATCCTGCTGCTATCATCACCACAGCTTATGGTTTACGTTTCTTTGTAGAGACCGGTAACCTAAAGTTTCCCTCACCTGCTCCGCTCTTTGATCATATTGCTGGACAGGATCCAATATGAAAATGTCCATACCCTTCCGAGTTAGCATTCTAACTGAAACAAGTCATGTTAGTGAAAGTTAATAACCATTGTCAAAGGGTTTTGACCAATCAGAATCAAGCATCTTACACAGCAGGAATATTAAGCACACAGGAGTTAATTATCATCCTGAAACTGACGTCATGTCCTGAATTTTAGATCGTCAGTGCCCAGTAGTGGCTCATTCGTAAATGTTCTCACGTCTGTCCATTCGGAAAGTCTCTGCTCGTTTCTAGTGTGCAATCAGAACACGTATGTGCCACATCCAAGAATGATGCAAACATTAACCAGCTTCCTGACAGCAAAGTAAAGCACTTACACCGAGAGTAGTGAAGTCACTTAACAAGTATCTTAATCATGTGGTGGAGTTGACCCTGTCTGCAGCGGTTGAGTAGCTCCGGTTCTCCTGTCAGCAAAGTGAAGCTGACCGAGATCCCCCGTGGGTAATGCACTTACTCTTGATAGGTACCTCATGCAACAACACTTCAAAATAACAAACTGTCCCTTTGAGTGTCCATCGTCTGATAGTTTGTGCAGTGCACAGATGATTTACCCGTGGTATTCACCGTGCAGCATCAGTGACACCAAATGTTGCAGCAAGTATCACTTTGAAGGCTTGTTAAGTTGAATACAGCGTGTAAACACATGTAAATAGAACACTCTGAGGACATGAACACACACACACACACCTGCAGCTCTTCGTAGATTTCTAGAACATTCCGAGTTCTGCAGAGATCAACGGTCTGACGACGAGTCTGAGTCTGACAGTGAGGAGGTAATGAGATGAGACCCTGAGGGCTGAGACAGAAACTAAACCCGTTACTCTTCTGACAAGGTCATCAACAGTGAGACATAGAAACACATTCACACGCACGCAAACACACACACACACTCTTTCTGTCGTGTCATGCCTGCTCGAGCTCTCCGTCACTTTATGGCGGCAGGCTGCTGGAGAGGGTTGTTTTTTTACGAGAGCTTTAAAAAATGCCTCGTTAACGGTCAGATCCTCGTTAATATACTGCCTCGTCCTCGCCTCGCAGCCCACACACACACTCACTCACACACACACACACACACACACACACACACACACACACACACACACACACACACACACAAAAGTGATCCTCCACCAGCCGCCACGCCGTCATTTAATCAACGAGCGGGGGACCGCAGAGAGGAGGAGGAGGAGGAGGAGAGGGAGGGAGAGCAGAAGTGTGAAAGAATGAAGAGAGAGAGAGAAGAGAGGAAGTGAAGCAGAGGAAAGGTAATAGAGGAATAAAAGAAATAGAGAGGAGAAGGAGATATGAGAGATGAGGGCAGAAGGGATCAAGAGAGTGAGATAAGAAATAAGTGAGGAAAGAGGGAAGGCTCAGAGATGAAAAAAGGAGGACAAAAAAAGTCAGCAGACGGAGGAGGGATGTTAAGAAATATAGGATTGAGGGCAAGGAAGGAGGAGGAGGCGTGTCCTCCGTCCTCATCTGTATTCTGTCCTGAATGGAGCTTTATTGTGATGCTGGACGACCAGTTTAACCACGACAGCGCCTGCTGCAGCTCGCCCTGCAGCTCCAAACACCTCTTTCATCAATCCCTCTCTCCCTCCCTCTCTCTCTCTCTCTCTCTCTGTCTCTCTCACTTCCTCTCTCTCTCATCACTCTCTCTGTCTGCATCAGCCCCTGCAGCTGTACATCTCTCTTGAACACAGCACATTAGATGTCACTGTTGATTCTTTCAGGTGTCTCGTTTAGACGGCAGACACAACAGGACGAGAGGGACGGATAGCTGAATGTCCACATCACAAGTTCTCCATGTATAGACAGTTTAAAACTTCGAAGGAGAGGGTTTAAACTTTAAAAACACTGTACCTTACTTTCTATTATTGATTCAAAGCATGCCTCAGCTTCTTCTTGAGTTTTAGCCGTTAACATTGGGCTAAGGTTGTTTGTTTTTTTTTGCACCTCAAAAAAAAGGCTCATTCTTACTGTAGAGAAAATGGAACTGAATTTCTTCTTCTCCTTGTGTTAACTTGTGCTTCGCAAACCAGCTAGAATTGCATTCCTGCCACTAATCAGATGTTTTTCAACACAAACAAACTCAAAGAAACCCTGAAGTTACCGAAAATCCTGCTTCAAAGTGCAAGCTGCAACATTCCCAGGTTGCTGCCCCAGGCATGCTCCAAAGAAGCAAAGGCTTCCTTTTCCACATACTGCCTTTGTTACAGTCTGATTAGCAAAAACAGGGTTTATTAGCTGCACTTGCATGCTGATATTTCAATCAATCAATCTTTATTTATATAGCGCCAAATCCCAACAAATGTTATGTTCAGAGTCTTTCCAAACAGAGCAGGTCTGGACCGTACTCTATGTTCTATTACTAACAAAGACCCAACATCAAGACAGGATAAGATCCAGTCCCATCTTACACAGGACTCAGTCTGATCTCATCTTAATCCACAATGAGCAGAACACTTTGCAGCTTTTAGCAAGTTACAGTGGCAAGGACAAAATTCCTTTAACAGGCAGAAACCTCAAGCAGGACCAGACTCATGTTAGACACACATCTGCTGAGACCGTGTTTGGGTTTCATGCATACAGCCAAAGTCTGCAGAGGTGCTGGTGGATTGTTCTACAAACGAAAACCGAAACACATCTGACATCAAAAAAAGTCCTGCATCTATAGATTCTGCATTTTTATGAGTGATCTGTACTTCAAGTTTCCCGCCTTCTTAACTACAATGGAGCTGCTGTTTTATTTTGGGGTTGTCCTCCATGCTAACAGCAAGGCTAAGGTTTTTCTTAAGTTATTGTTAGTGCCATTTGTGCCTTCATTAGAAAGTGCGGCCAAAGAGAGACAGGAAACATGGAGAGCAGAGAGTGGAGGGTCAACGAGCAGCAAAGGGTCGTTGCCGGGAGTTGAAACAGCGGCTGCTGCAATGAGGACTACAACCTCTGTACATGGGGCGCACACTTAAAGCTAGGGTTGGTAGTCACGGAAACCTAGCATGAATTTGAACGTAGCATTTCCTCAAGACTCCGTCTAACCCCTCCCCCCCTCCCCTCGGAGCTCCTCCAAAACGACGCCCCCAGTCACATGCAGGAACACCGCTGCTTCGCAACCATATGATGGTGGCTGATTCAAAACCGGTCCTCAGCACATCGTTTGTGTTTTGCACTACGTCAACTCATGTCTCACTCAGCGGTAAGAAAACACCAAAACATTATCATTGTGAAAGTTAAAAACACAAACGACCATAAAATGTACGCACAGGAGGCGGGCAGAACGGCAGGACTGGATTTGATTGGTTTCATAATTTGGCTCCTGATGGCAGGGATTGGTTGGTGTTTTCCCAGGTTTACTCCGGTTGTAGATAGCGGCTTTTTTCACTCTTTTTTAAGAACACATTATGTGTGGATTGCCATCGGGACATAAAGATCATTTTAACCAGTATAACAAAAAGTGAATCTAAATCTGACTACCAACCCCAGCTTTAAGTACATTAACTTAAGGACGGTTGAGTTTCTTTGTTCGGGGGATGAGGGGTCTTTAGAATAACTTTTTCCAACTTCCTCTTTTTCTTTCTGTAAACAATCCAGTGAAACAACATTTCTGTTTTTAAGCCTGTGTTTGATTTTAAACTGTCTCTGTCACTAACTGTGTTTCTGCTTTAATAGGTCTGACTCTCAGTAGATCACAGAGCACAGGGCTGGAATCAGCCGAGCAACTTCTATATGTTATTCTCTTTGTTTGCTCGTTCCAGCTCTCTGTTAGCATCTGTTAGCATCTGTTAGCATCTGTTTTATGTTCTGCTGCCTTCAGGTGCTCCTCAGACATTAACACCCTGCAGTTTCATAACATATCTGACTGCTTGCTTGTTGTATTTCAGGAAACTTTACTTTTAGTTTTGGGTTCCTAAATCAGGCTCCAATCTTCAGCCTCTCTGAAGGCACCTGAAGGCAGTGTCTGCTCTCTGATTGGCTGGATTCACAGATCCACACAGATGGGTTTTATTTGTACAAATATACAGAAGCCAACATTGTGAGAACCGATATGAAGCCTGGAAAACAATACAGTGCCAGATGGCATGCTTGTATCTCAGGCTCTCATGTGAATTTGATGTGAAACACAACTTCAGATGTGATGAATTCTCAATCCATCAGCAAGTGATAAATAATTGAAAACTGGAATGTGAAGCGTGTTATCATTGTTTTCACATAAAAATATGCATTATTCATGCCACACATTCGTGTCCGTAGCTATCAGACGTTTATCATCCAATTTGAGTTCCTATTGTGCGGACTGTTTTCATGGGTCATTAAACCAAAAACACACTTCTCAACATTTATTTTCAGAGCTGCAGCCATCGTTTCCAGCACTAATGATAACAATCTACTTACTGAAGTAGTTGCTGAGATTTGCATGCCGTGAATTCAACTGCTTGAACATATGGGGTAAAAAAACATGCAGGTTTTTAGTGCTCAGCTCTTACTGCAGTCGCTCTCTGGCCTGCTCTGAAGTGCTGCATGAACACAAATATCAAACCTAGAATAAGACGGGATCATACTAAGATCTATAGATGAATAAACCCACTGTGATTGATTTTACCGATTAAAACTGCAAAAACATAGATCCTTGTTTTTAGCTCTTCCTTTAAATCCGGCCGCTCTGTGGATCTGAGCCTCACCTTCCTGTTTAGACTGTTTTCTTATCTCTTGTCTTTATCTCTCCTCTTCCTCTCCTGTTTTTCACTTCCTCATCCATCCACTCCTCCTTTCTGTCCTCCCTCTCCCTTCCTGCTGCATGATTCCACCAAACTTGCATGCTATCTTGCGTATATTTATTCCTCTAAATGCATATCAAACCTTTATCAATCTCAATATTTGCCTGTGTCCCTCTGAACTCCATTTACAAACCCTCATTACGACATCCATTAATACATGAATGATCCCCGAACACCATGGTCCCCATCAATGACCCCCTCAGACCCCATTGACCCATCCGAGGATGACCTCTTCCACCTCTTTGATAAATACCCCACTCCCATGCCAGACACCAGCACTCCCATGATCCCCCCGGTAGGAGTCCAAGCCGTGGCTTTGTCCTCGGACTCGGTTCGTGTCTCCTGGGCCGACAACTCCATGACCAAGAACCAGAAGGCGTCTGAGGTCCGGTACTACTCCGTCAAGTGGAAGACCAGCTACTCCACCAGTGGGAAGTACAAGGTAAGCACAGTCAGAAGTTACCTCATCAGTTGTTTGTTTATGTGGGTATGACGTGGATACAGACGAGACCTAAGTCATCACTGCGGTTACCTTAGCCTTGACTTTACTTGCACGTTATTCTTTCAGCTCAGAATGACCTGATATCTTTGCCAAGCCCAGAACTTAAAAAATTTAGTTTTCACCAGACTCAAACTTTGGTAGATTGTCGGTTCTAACTTATCCTAACTTGTGTCCGACCTGGCTTGATCTAGTTCCTGACCTAGAAACTGACAAGTTAACTTAATGCGTGACTTGAGGAAAACCTCTCCTGACCTTCTGGCTGATTAAGAACTGGCCTGCCTTGATTTGGAACTTGACTCAGGACTTGTCTTCTGTGAGTTTGTTCTCGACTTAGAACTAACCTGACTCATTAATTGACATTGGACTTTCCTACCTTGGCTTGGCACTATCCTGCATTGACTTGGTACTTGGTCTGAGACTTACCTGCCTTGAATGAGTGTTTATTCTAGGATCTAGGTTGACGTTGTGCTTGACTAAGGATCTGCCTAACTTGTTGTTCACACTAGAACTAACCTGTTATGACTTGAGTTCTCCACTATTGAATTACCTGCATTTACTTGACTCGGAGATGCCCTCACTTGACTTGGACCTTAGCTGCCTTGACTTGGTTCTTGAAACCTAAAAATGGAGGACAGAGTGCTTCCTGGCCTCAAAAGAGGTTGTAAGTTGGAGATGCTCTTTGGATAGGGAAAGAGATTCCAAGGCTCTCTCTTTTTAACAATTAAAATGCCTTTACTATGCGTGTCAGCTTCAAGCCTTCATCAGGAAGTAAATGAAGGCTTGATGTTTAAACACGTAGAAATGTGTTTCTAAGGTCAACATGAACACGCCATGAAAATGAAGGCTTTTTAAATGTTCAAGAGTGTGCCTTGGAATTTTTTCTTGGGTTTTCTTACTCTAGTTATGCCTACATTGACACGGCACTTGTAACCGTACCAGCCTTCAAGGTCCTTGACCTTTGACCTGGTGCATTGCCATTGTGCTTGGCATAAAACTCTCCTGCCCTGATGTCGTTACTGACAAAGAAACAAACCCTGAACTTGACCATTGTAGAAATGGCATGCCTTAACCTTGTTTTGGGACTTACCTGCCTTACATGGAAGTTGACTTGAAACTTAGGTGAGTTGACTTAGTGCTTGGGTAAGGACTTAACCCGGCCTAACTAGCCACTTGACTTTGAACTCCCCATCCTTGACTTGGTTTTTGAAGAAGTAATGAATCACCTGCTATGACTTGGAACTGATCCATCTCGACTTGATACTTAAGGCATAATAATCAGTTTTTTCATGACCTGAAAAGCATTTTTGGGACCTGGACTTTGTCATTAATTCAGAGTTACACCTTAAATTGGAAGTGGACTTGGTCTTGTCTTTGGTCTTGAGCTGGCACTGCTCTCCCTCATGACTCTTTGCTTCCTCAGATTTACAAGTGTGGACTTAGGACTTGTTTGTTGAATTTATAGCTAGTTCACAATTTAATAAACTAGTAATAGCAGCCTTGTTTATTGTTTCCCCCACTTTTACTTAAAGTTCCCTTTATTATCACGCCACAGTCATCACAGCTGAGACACATCCTACTGTGAGATAGTCAGCTTTAGGAGAATTAAAAGTCAGATGTGTCACCTTGAGTGCTTCCTGTCCTAAACTAAAGCCGGGGTCACCTCCCTTTATAACAGGAGGCTCTCTGGAAAGACCAAACAAGGCACATCCTCTGAGAGCAGCTAGAATAGATATTATAAACAGACTCGAGGAAATCCACACTTGTTGTTCCCTCGCCCTCATATTTTGTGCTGATATTGATGAAGGAATAAGTCGAGATATTATAATAAGCTGACAGAAACGGCTTCAATGGTTTGACAGTGAAGTGGGAACATTTCTGAAGTCAAACATCGCCTGGAATATTTCTTATTGTCTAAGAACAAAAAACCTCCAATGATCCTGTCATCTTCTCATCTTCACCCTGAGAGACTTATTTTTCTATTCAGACTCTGAACCGCTCAGAAACTTTGACAATAATCTGAACTCAGCTTCAAAAACACTGGAAATAGTAAATCTATACAAGGGCAGACAGTCCGCTCACCTTGATACAGCTCAGCTCGAGGGAGGCAGGGAGTCTTTTCTTCCTTTTTTTTCTCCCCATCAGATCCATCGGAAAACATTTCTTGCTGCTTCAAGGACGAACGGAGGTCTGGTCTTAAAGTGAAAACACTAAATAAGGTTTATGGAGCTGCTGGGGTTCGTTAATTATCACTAATGTTGCGGGCATGAAGAGGAATTACCTTTAAAGTGTAGTAACAAGGACAGAGTGATGTTCAGAGGAAAAAGAAGAAGGCATAAGTAGTTAATCCTAAATTCTTGAACATTTCCTTGTCCCCAGTCTGCAGATACCACAGCCCTCAGCCACACTGTCACCGGACTCAAACCGAACACAATGTACGAGTTCGCTGTGATGGTAACCAAAGGCCGCAAGTCCAGCACCTGGAGTATGACGGCGCACGCCACAACATATGAAGCAGGTAAGTCCCAATCCAACCTAGCTGCTTCACTAAATTTCCCCGATCCAAACGGCACGCCTCCATACTGGAAAAGAAAAAGGTTTCACATATTTTCATTAAGCTCAAACACCAGATAGACCATAAATCTAGAGCTTGAAAGACTTGTCTGGTCCCCTCTTAGAGTACTTTAGCTCTGCGCCGGGGTTAGCTCTGAGGTCACAGGGTCAGCGGTGTCCAAGTGAAATAGAGTGAAGTTCAGGCAGCGCTCCAACTTTTAAAAGAAGAAATCTGCTCCTTCTCCTTATAAGCTGTGAAAAGTGCCCTGAATATACATGTTTACATATTGCATACAATAAATATATATATGAAGATGTCAACACAAACATAAATTATGAATCTAAGTGAATAACACTAAGGTTCTGTAAGAGAGAGGTTAATGCAGCAGAGATGACTGCAGCTGCAAACAGTGATTACTGAAGGATGGGCCATATTGGATTTGGATAACCAATGATTTCAAACTCATCTGACCAATACTGATACACCGATGCTGATAAACAGATGCTGATACACCGATACAATAATACCAATATAATGCACGATACACTTACAGTATATCGATACGATAGACTGGTTTAAAAGGTTCTGTTAAGAGATTTAAAAACCCTTTAGCTGGTTCAGGTTTGATTTTGAACATTATACAAATGTTTAGCCTTAAGTTGGACAAACTACCCTGCGCAGAGCTGCTCTCTGCTGTGTGAACACTTTTTAAATATCTCCTGATTCCTTACTCTATAACGGCGCATTGTTCCATGTTTAACAGATGGTGGCCTTATTTGAGTTTTCTCTCCTTCATCACCTCGTTGTTTTTACAATATAGATTTAAAAAATCTAAGTTTTATGCTTATAATATTCTGTTGTCCCTTTTACTTTAAGCTACGAGTCTCTTAATTGTAAAGGGTTATGCGTAATATTGTCATGTGGTCACCATCATGCAGACTTTGGGTCAATAAGGAAAAACAACAAACATTCGACTATTCGTCGACTATGGGCAAAATCTGATGAATCAGATTCGACTAAGCAAATCCTTAGTTGGGCTCACCCCTACTTTACGCAATACACAGATACACGATAAAACAATATCGGTAAAGCAATATCGATACTGACACATGATACACCAATACTGATACACCAATACTGATTCACCAATACTGATACAAGAAACAACGGTACTGATAGTGATACAGGTACACCGATAGTGATACCGATACCATTAAATTGATATGATACATGGATACGGTAAAAACCAATGCACCAATACTGACATCCTGATACAGACACACCGATATATGGATACTGATAAACAGATACTGAATCTGATCCACTTTTTTCATGGTAAAAAACACCAAATCTCTCCTGTACTTTACTGTATTTAAGAAGTTACTCTAAGTGTGACAGTCTATTTATTTTAGAAACAGACTTTAAACAAGACAAACAACATTTAATTCCATCATAAAATACTTCCATTCAGGCAGCATGTTGAATCACCATATCCGCCGTACATCGGGAGAAATTTAACATCTAATGATACCGATAGTTACCTTTTACACTGATGATATTACCCAAATAATGTTGCTTCCAACGATTTGGGGTGTTAATAGCCTCACGATAACCCTGAATGAACATAACTGGACATTAAGAGGAAGCTGGTGGCTGCACATCTGATGAATGAGACGCGGATGTGAAAGCATGAATGAAGCAGCTGAAGGCAGTCAGCTCTGCTCCATAAAGTGGATCATGAGTTCTGTTTTCATGGTCCAGACCTAACTTTGATGTTTACTGTGTTAGAGTTCTGATAAATAATTGACTCTTTGTGTGAATATATTCACATCATCACTTCTGATGTGTGAAATGAAGCACAGAATAAAACGCAGCTCGGTTATTTTGATACACTGAATGAGATTTTTTTTTAGGAACCCTGAGTTTACCAAACTCTAAATATTTTTATTTTCTTCATGCCCCCTGAACAGTGATTACTTTTAATAAGGGGTGTCACAATGCACAAAAGTCATGATTTGGTTCAGTGAGGTTTAATGGAGAAACTAAACTCTCCCCTGCAACACAGCAGCCGTCTGCAACAATGAAACCCAACCGCAGACTGAAATCAAAATGTCAAGGTATCCCTTTCAGGATGTTTAAAATCATGTTTGTTGGATTTGTCAACCAATTAAGCGTGAACGGCATTACCCCCGCCAACTCCCCGAGGCCCACTGGAATACATTGACATTCAGAGAGAGCAGACGGACTGAGCCCACTCAGTCCCCGCAGTGATCAACAAGCTCTGGACACACAAACACTGACCACGTTTCAGAACAAAGCCCGGAAAATGTTTTTTACTGCAGCTCAGAATAATTCTACCTCACTCTACTGTGAGAAATAATAACCCACAGAGTGTAAAAGACTCCAGCTGAGGCTTCTTATAACATGTTTGTTTCTACATCCAACTACAAGGAGAGGCAACGCCAACGCCGGTCCATTACACCCTTAAAAAACACTCCATGTTTACTGGACAGATTGACCTTTTTTCGCTCTTTGTTTGACGCCAGCATCAATAAGAAACAGCCCAAATAGTCGAGTCGGACATGTTGTAATTTGATCCGCCTAGACATCATCTGACATGCAAACAATAGAGCAGGAAATGAGCCAGAAAACAAGCGGCTTGTGGATATCAAATCAAAAGAAAGCTCAACTGCGTTCTCTTTTAGAAATGACAACACCTGCAAGACGTGTTTGACCTCAGAATAAACTCTGAACAGTCTACCATCAAGCCTTCTACAGGAAGTCTAAAGGATTGGATTTGTTTGGCTTTAAGGTAGCTTGAGAGGCTTATTCATTTTAAATAGTGTACATCCACTTTAAAATATTGCTCTTATATGATTTAGAGTATGTAAAGCCTTGCTGTAAAATGTTATAATGCATTTGAAAGACACAAAGATGGCATCTGCAGGATTTGGCTGAACAGTTTCGGTTTGACACAAGCTAGAAATCTCCTCAGAAACTGAGAGCATGTTTCAAGGTTATACTTGCAGTTATTTTTCCTTGACTCATAGGAGGTCAGGAGGCCGAGGCCAGAAATAAACCAAAGGTCTCTGAGTTCAGCAGTACAACATCTGAGGCGTGCTTTAGCAACAAAACATGTTATCTGTGGCGTTAGGAGGTGTCAGAGGAGTCAAAGTAGCTTCAGAAAATAATTTGCGCATGTCGATACAATATCAAAGTTTATCTGTCAGCTGTAGCTGCCTTTAAGAAGGATGCACGTGTGTTTTTATCATGCCGCTATCAGAAGAATATCACTGCAGATGCCTTCCAAATCTGTCTTTCTGCTTCATATGTTTTTAGATAGAAACATGAAAGGGTTCAAATGAACACACGGCATATTTCTCCTCTTAATATGTGACATTTGCAGCACAGCTCTGGTCACAAGAGTGCAGATATTCAATAATTAATTTGCAGTTAAAAAAGGTAATGGCCCCAGAACACTTCCCTGGGGAACCCCACAGGCAATGGGCTTAGGAGCAAAGTACCCATTAACACTGACCTTTAAATACGGCTGAAAGATAACTGAGAGAGTCTCTCTCTTTCTTTGTTTTTTTTCTTTCCTTCTTTCTGGTTGTCAAAATAGATGAAGATAAGATAAGATAAGATAAGATAAGATAAGATACTCCTTTATTCGTCCCACAACGGGGAAATTCATGGAGTTACAGCAGCAAACAAGAAGGTGTACAGTACAAGAATTTCAACAAGAATATATATAGAAAAGAAAAGTTCATCAGAGACGACAGCTTGCACTTCTATCAAATCATTTCATTGTAACAAATGAACATGGACATAGTTCACTCTGAGATTTACAGATTTACTATGTTTTGCATCAACACATTGGATTCTTCTCTGCCTGTTGTGGTGGATTTAACATGAAACTGTCCTAATTCAGCTCTCCTTCTTCTCTGAGCTCTGTGGTTCACACACCTTTAAAAATAAACTAATATCACAACTCTGAACCCTGCTGCTATCATCACCACCGCTCATGGTTTAAGTTTCTTTTTAGAGCTCGCTAAGCTAAAGTTTCTCTCACCTGCTCCGCTCATTGATCATATTGATGGAAAGGATCCAATATGAAAATGTCCGTTGCCTATCGAGTTAGCATGCTAACTGAAACTAGTTAGCCTCATTGTTTTGAAGCGGTTTTACCTCACCTTACAGTCTGTGGTGTCAATAAGCAGAAGCAAAATGTGCCGGAACTCTTTTCCCGCGGATTGATTTGACATGATGTGTGATCAGTTTGTCTCTGGTGTTGCTCAAGTTAGAGAAAGTTAATAACCGTCGTCAAGGAATTTAGACTATAGACTGTATAAATACGGACGTAGTATCCGTGACGTCACCCATCTGTTTCTGAAGCGCTGTTTTGAGGCCAATTGTCGGTGGCAGCCATATTTGAAATGTTGAACTCAACATAACTGCTGTTGAGCGCATGTGACGTAAAGAGGTGGGCTTTGAGCCTCCTAGACAACAGCTACAGTGTTCCTGCCTGTCAATCAAGTCAGCTGTGCCTCTCGTACTGGATAACAAGTCATTTTAATATCCTCGAAATTGCCGCATTATTACAAAATTCACCCCCTGTACAGTGGGTGTCGGTCGAGAAATAAGCTATCAAGCCTGCACTAGTCTTTTGTACCAGGCTGTAATCATGTTTATTTCTGTCGGCTTTTTCAATTTGTGTGTATGTGGTTTCCGGCACCTCCGGAGCCAGTCTCAAGCGGATCCTTGATGAACTGCAGTTTTTAGCACTTCTGCATTGGCTTAAATTCTCGCGGCCTGAGGTTGCCGCTTGGTTTTGACCAATCCAAATCAAGCATCTTACACAACCGGAAGTTAAGTAAGAGAGTCGGGTAATAAAGTGTGATTAATGAATGTCAAACAGTGCTTCTGGCTCTCAGTTGAACATGTTTTACACGAAGCAACATGTTCCTCCTGAGTCATTTTTTACAGCTTAATTAGCTGAAATTAATCTGAGGATCTCCAGCTCAAGCTTCATCTGACTGATATGAGAGCGAAGTCATTGTACTCTAACAGGTGAAGTGTTTGCATGCTGAGTGGAGAAGCAGTAAACTTTTGCTCTGCTATAAATACGGTCTCTTTTTCGATATCTCCGTAATGATGAGATAACATTTCTGTGCCGCCCTGTGCATCCTTCCTCAGGTCTCTCTCTGTGATGAGAGATTCAGGTTGTAACTGTCACTTACAGGCACAGCTGGAACTTGTAATTTCCTCCAGCGCATCATGTCAGCTTTAACAAGCAGTTTCATTAGTCAGTGCTGGTATGCAAGCTATGAGACCTGTCCTGGTGTGAAGCTTATAAATCGTGTCTTTAATCACATCTATAACTCTGCCAGCACGCCGCTATCATGCTCTAAAGCTCCAATAGGCTGCCACTTAGTTTCCATGGTGACAGTTGAGGAGGAAAAAAGCCCGTGTGGCAGTTGTGAGGCCGAGAGCTTGACATTTTCACAACAGGAGTGATACAACAGGGCAGTTTAGGAAAGTGGCTGAAATTACTTTCTGCACAATTTTACAAAGTTCAAACAGAGCCGCCCGCTGGAACGCAAGAAGTGTATTTAGATTATTGTCAGTTCAGGAATTCAAGGCAAAGAAGTGCGGCACAGTGCAGCCCTGCAAGTTCAGGGCTATTTTTAACTCCACCAAGGCTTCAGTGCCCAGATACAAACTCTGTGAAAAAGAATGAATCCAGTCTCAGGGAGCAGAGAGAGAGATTGATGGAGAAAGAACACCGTGCTCTGCATAACTCACCTGGGGAGGTCTCTGCAGAAGAAATATGCTATTCATAGGAAGCCAACAGCCCAGGAGGATGTCAGCAGGAGCTCAATTATACCTCAGAATAAACAGAATATTACATAAAGAAAGTGCACAGCACTAATATGAATCAAAGTAACACGCTACACATCATTTCACCCTGTTAGTGTGCTGTGATTTAGACTGTTGACTGTGTATGAAAATAAAACTGAAGTAAGCAAATAAAGGCTGATCTTACATGTGTTGAATGCTCGCTTTACACTTAGTTCTTACGCAGGTACGGACGCTTTATTGTCAGTTTTTATATCCATTTATAGAGATAATCATGAGCCTAACTAGGAGCAAAGACTGCAAATTAGCTGCAACTAGAAATCCTACGATAAGTTGGTTGCACTGTAGTTGGATGTAATGCTGCCCTCCACATTTTTATGTTGCATGTTTTGAAACCACAAGTTTAAACTTTTATTTTGAAAATCTAAGCAGTAGGGATGTTTTGATGTGACGGGAGAGGCAACACGAGACAATGTTGGGTTTAGGAGAAGGAGACAAGAGGTGCTAACATGCTGTAACCAAGACGTGAGGGGGTAGATATTTTTTTTTATGTATATATTTAGGGCATTTGCAGTGAGGGCTGACTCAGTGATCTGTTTTATATCTCTTAATTCTTTAAATTTTCTTAAAACATACTTTTATCCCAGAGCCTTTTCTGATGTTATGTAAACTTTATATACATTTTTTTACTTCAATTAAACTGTTTTAATTTTTTTTTTTTTTAAGAATTGTATTCCTTTAGATTTTTTTAAAGAATTATATTCCTTTAGATTTTGTTAAAGCAATTTAATGTCTTAAAATTGTGCTTGTTCTGCCCATCTAAAGCCCTTTGTTACCTGTTTTTTGAAAAGTGCTCCATAAATGAAATTATTATTATTGAATGATTATTAATCATACTGTATTACAATCTGATGAAGTGCTGAAGAAAGTGAGTGAACATGAACATGGACATGAGTGCAGACTTGAAACGAATACAGGACTTTTGATCATGGAACCCGATGTTGCTCTGCAAAACTACGAAGTCTATCGGTGTATAAACTCGTCTTGTATAAACGATTCTTCTGCAGGAGTACATGTAGCATAAACAACAGTCTCTGCTCATCGACTCGTAGTTTGATATGCAAGAAAAAACCTTGTGTACTGATCTTGCAAGGCTCTTATCACCTTGACACAAAGTATCATCATGCTCTGAAGCAGATGTTGCATATTCACTTTAACGATAGCCTCTAAGGAACAGACCGACTCCTCACCAAATGTTTCTAGAGAGTCTAGAATGAAAATGTAGAACTGTTCCTTTAACAAACATGTATAAGTGCAGTTAGCCCTGGTGACTAACTTAATGTGGTATCAGTGCAAAGAGTCATCGTTGGTTGGTTAACTGACTTGATGAACTTTGAACCTCGTCCCTTTCATCCTCTAATCTTTTAAGCTCTTTTGTCTCATCAAACCAGTTCTGGCACTGATGTTTTTTTCTCTTGTCCTTCCTGTTCATCAATAATTTATAGCTCCAAGCTCGGCTCCCAAAGATTTGACAGTGATCAGCCGCGAGGGACGACCCCGCGCCATTCTAATCAGCTGGCAGCCACCGATGGAGGCTAACGGACGGATCACAGGTGAGCAATCACACCGACGCACCAATCAACCGCACAGTGACCACTTCACTCATCAACTCAGGGCTGGATTAAAGTTCACACACATTACTCCTCAGAGCCCGCAGATTATTCCTTATTCAATAAACCGACTGATTTTTAATAAATTCATCATTTTGTCTGAGTTGTTCCTGAAAATACTGAAAATGATTCTTAAATATCAACGCAAAAATGACTACAGCACAGGAATTCAGTTGTTGCTACATGCATCCACACAAACACACACAAGTTCTTTCATTGTTCTCTCTCTCTTCCTCTGGGCGATCGACCCGGCTGTAAACCCGTCTGCTTTAACGAGCTCTGCTGCTCCTTCAGCGTCCTGGAGGACGAATCAAATGCTCCCTGCAGGGATAACAGCACAACACACACACACAAAGACACACAGATGCAAGATATTTTTAGAACACGTTTTTTCCAGGGTCGTTTTACAATATTTCAGATTATATATCATACATGCTTGCCTTAAATTGAATAATAAATTGATGCTTTTTGTCTTTTTTCATCATTTTGGAGAAATCCCAGAGCAACATTCCAACGCTAACCATCTCTGCTGCAGTTTTAAATCCCTACATTCATATTCTCCTCTCGTCTGACAGGTTACATTTTATACTACACGCTGGATAAGAACATGCCGATCGATGATTGGGTAATGGAGGCAATCAGCGGCGACCGGCTGACCCACCAGGTTGTGGATTTGAACCTGGACACGGTTTACTACTTCAGGATTCAGGCCAAGAACGCCAAAGGAGTCGGCCCGCTGTCTGAGCCCGTCCACTTCAAGACTGCCAAAGGTCTGTCAGAGAGTGCGTGTGTGTGTGAGTGTCTGTGTGTCAGATGAAGACTTTTGTACATGTACTCCTCTGGCTCATATTTAATAAGTGAGCTGACTCTCTGTTGCTCTTTCAGTGGAACATCCAGACAAGATGGCCAACGATCAAGGTAAGCCTTTTCTTGTTTTTCATCACTTATTGGATAACTTCCAAATTAAGTCTTCACTCATATCATCCTGAAAACATCTGAACTACCTTCAGAGATGTTTAATCAACAGTTCTATTGATCTTTAAAATCCTAACCATTTTAAAGCCACAGTAAGGAACTTTTGATTCGGGATTTTGGCGCCCCCTGTGAAAAAAGATGTACATCGTATCACTTCACTGATTATGTCCTCTACATGCTGAGGTGGTATTTTCTGCGTTCTTTAGCAGTCAAAGGGAAAACACCTCTTTCTGATTGGACTCTGTAATTCCTCCTTCTATATCATCATTTCAGCGTTCAAGCAGTTTCATGCTCAGTATTTGAACTGATCAATTGTATCTTCCTGAAAAAAAAGAGCTTTCTGAAGTTACATATTTAGGCTTTTATGCCTTTGCTAAGATTGGATAGGAAAGTAGGAGAGAGAGTAGGGAGTGACATGCAGGAAAGCAACTGCAGGTTGGAACTGAACCTGGTCTGCTTGAGGGTTCCCAAAGCGGGGGTTGGGCTTATAAGCTGTGTAATGAATGGAGGTAGTCTCCGTGACATCACCCATCTGTTCCTGAAGTCAGATATCTTGAAAAATGACGAGTTATAATGAATTCACCTCGTACAGTGTGTGACGATAGAGAAATTAGCTATTCAGACCTAAACTGTTTTTTGAACCAGGCTGTAAAAATTATTTCAGCTTTTTTGAATGAGTGTGTATGTCATTTCCAGTGTTTCTGAAGCCAGCTTCGAGTGGACACTTGAGGAACTACAGTTTTTACCACTTCTGCATTGGCTTCATATTTTAAGACTGGATATTGCTGCTGCTTGGTTGGAACCAACTGGGGATAACAAGACACTAATAAGGGGGGTCGCGAGATCCCTTTAGGAATATATTTGACCTATTATTCTTAAAATATTAACAAAAATAGTCATTTAATTTGCAAACAAAGAAATGTCATTCATTTGCTGCGTTTTTTTGGTGGCAGATGTCTCCTAAGGTTAGGGTTAGCTAATAAAAGCATTTGTGGCAGCAGGTTGATTCATGGCAGCACAGGAAACACAGCCACATGTGCATGTAGGAAGATCATTTTCTGCAGATCAGCTAAATGAAGTATTAAGCATCACTTTTAGGGACAGGGGACAAAATACTTTATACTTCTTGGTGGGGTGCACAACTTAACCAACATAGCCAATCGGCGGCCCAAATAAATTAAATGTTAATTTTGAATCCAATCCTGGACGGGGAATAACCTCCTGAGCCGTCCTAACAGACTGCGTTAGGATAAATGCAGCTCAGTCTAAAGAGCTTGGCAGAGGTCCACTATTCTATGATCAGGTGTCCACACGGCTGTGAGGTGAGACCGGCTCCCACTAGTATTCAGGGTAGTATACAAGGTGTTTATGGCATTCAAAGCCTATTTGTCCTCCTCTTTCAACAAATGCATTCTGGGAATTTTAGAGCGGCTGGACTCAAGTGCAGCGAAGCGTTTCAGGCGTTTGGACACTGAAGCAGAGAGACTCAGCTCTGGTGTCAGGGTGTTAAATGGTGTTGTTTGTCACTGACAGACATATGTGTGTGTGTGTGTGTGTGTGTGTGTGTGTGTGTGTGTGTGTGTGTGTGTGTGTGTGTGTGTGTGTGTGTGTGTGTGTGTGTGTGTACATGTGCACATTGTGGTCCCTCTCTGTATAAATCAGAGGTGTTGTCAGAGGGGGAGGGAAGATTGATGTTCAGCCGTGTGAATGTGGACCTTACACTGTAAATAGAGACACACATAGAGAGACACACTGTTTAATGCACACACAAAGATAGAGTGAGGGAAGGATGACTGATGCATGCGTGAGCTTATTTAGATTTGAAAACACAGATTTAATTATACCGGTTTCAGACACATGGTGGGTGAAGAGGATTCAAAGTTTGCATTTTAAAATGAAGCAGAATTATGTATCGTGTCTGGCTTTAAATGAATTTGAGATGTGGGGATGTTTCTTCATGTGAGCGACAGGGTGGAGGTTTTAAAGAATCTTTCTCATCAGTCTCCAGTCTGTGTTCTCTGGACTCTATGATGAGCTGCTTTAAATTCCTCTAAAACACTAGGCTCCATGTATGTGAAGCTAAGGAAACTACAAGACAAACATACCTGCAGATGAAACCTTTTTTAAATTCACCTTGTAAATTAAAACTTAAAATCAAGATTTTTTTGTATGTCCAGTACAAGATCTTTAAAGAGATACACAATGCTGTTTTTGTCCACAGGGGGCACCAGATCCAACACGAATTAAAAGTTCCTTATAGGAGCTTTAAGTTTCAGCTGTGATGCTTTAATTTTGGCAGAAAGGCAACAAATAAAATAACCTGGTGCTGAAATGCTGCTCCTGTCTCTGTGGAGAGTCAGTGTATCATGTGACCCCAGAGTCAGACCCCTGGTTTCTCCCTCTTCATAATCCAGTCATGTCCATAACAGTCAGCTGTGATGTCTGACGGTGTAGCAGCCTGCAAGTCCGCACTATGGGCACAAATCCACATATCAAGGGAGTATTAGTTTCCTGGCAGGTGGATAAAACGCAAGGATTTACACTAAATGGACTCTGGGGAGAGGGCTACACACACAACACGTGTGTGTGCATGTGTGTTGTGTGTGTGGGTGTGTGGGTGTGTGTGTGTGTGTGCAGCATCTTAAGAAAGTAATTTATTTTCTAACAGGGAAGCAATCTCTCCGTCCAATCCCTCCATTTCACCTACAAGATGACTCTCAGCCTTACTTTCTTTCTTTCTCTTCAGCTTCTCTCTCCATTTTCTTTTTTCTGTCTCGATGATCCCGTGTTTTTTCTTTTTCATACTGCAGGTCGAGGAGGAGATCACGCCTACTGGCCGTCTGACACCAACCAGATCGACAGGAGCATTAACGGTACACACACACACTCACACAAACACACACACACACACTCAGAAACACACGCACACACTCTCATAAACACACACACACACACTTATTGGCCTTCTGCATGACTGCATCTGTCAGAACGTACAATTACTTCTGGGGTCATTATTGGACTTGAGATTGTAATGAGACCAGTTCTCCTGAGGGATGATTATGTGTCTTCATGTGTGTGTGTGCTTTCATGTGTGTGTGAGATATTCTGCTGCATCATCAGATTATCACACAGACTCCGTGCTCGTCTTTGATCGTTCAGCTCAGCCAGATCTAAACTTATTTTAATGACCCGCTGCGTCCTGACGAGGAGCTGATTTACAGTCCGTTAACATCGCTGCCTTGTTTGTTGTCGTTTCGCTGCCAGGCACCAAAAATTAATTAGATTCACTATCTCACCATCAATCAGTGTTTTTCAGGAAGTGGAGGAAGTCATCGTCTTTATGAGGAACAGGATTAAGAGATTGTCCACATAAATCTTCTGCTTGTAGTTTTTAATTTAATGACAATGAAAACAACAACAACATAATTGATAATTATTCAATGCAGGAATCTGACAGGAGACTTCACGAGCCTCTGGCTCTTCATTTGGGGGGAAAAAAATCAAAAAGGAGGATTCTTGTAATAATTATTTCATTAATATCACAGCACTTCAATTTTCAAATATAAAAGACATTCTGCAGAAGGATTCATTTAATTGTATTTTTGTTATTGTATTTATTATGACTTAAGCTTATTAATGGGGCGTCTTACTGCATAGTGACAGATTCTCATTAATAATAATAATCCTAATAATAATAATAATTATTATTATTATTATTTCATAACCCTACAATTTCTAAAAATAAAATACATTGTGCAGAAGGATAAAATTATTTGCATTTTTTATTATTTTATTATTATATTCATTATGATTTAGGTTTAATTTTGTAGCGTCTTGCTGCATAAAAGTCTGCAGCCAATCCCTGGAAAAATCAGAATCATAATCAGAAATACTTTATTCATCCTGGGGAGGGAAATTCGGTTATTACAGAGCTCTTATAAACAGTATGCAAGAAGGTCAAAACATTAATAGAAGAAGGAATAAAATATGATATATATATGAATAAAATAGAATAATAATAAAGTATATACAGAGGCGCAGAATAGTTAGAAATGATCTTTGTACAGAAGCGCATACAAAATAGGGAAGAACATCAGTGAAACTGTGTTCACAAATGAAGGCTTGAAAGATTCAGTATGCATCATAAATAGATCACTAGTTAGATTGACGTCCCTGAAGGGCCAAAACTAGCATGCATGAGCTCTGAAACTATAACAACTGTGAAAGAGTAGATACGTGCAAACAGGTGTGCAAATTTTAGTTGCAGAAGTTGGGAAAAAAAAAAAATCCTCTCAATTTTTTTATTTGAAGTTTTATTTTATTATTTTGTCATACATATGTTTATATGTCCAATCTGCATGATCTTATATGACGCCACAAGTGTATAGTGCAGGCTCAGAGTGTAGAGTTAACTGTCTTGTCTTCTTTCAGGATTTAGAGACAAAAGTTGCAACACGCCAAATTTAAACAGCCAATCCAGGTTTTGCTCATCTGGTTATGAGGTTCTGTTTGTAAAATTGTGCACACTGATAATAACAGCATAATACTCCACATTTAGCCCTAAAACGTCTTTATAACGTAGAGTGAATTTTTAAGTGACTTTTTTTTATCACATTTAGAGCCTAATTTGATCTTTTCAACATGTATTATTTTTGTGACAGATATATTTAAGTTAAATATGTTAAATATAGATACTAAGGTAAATCTAACTGTTAAATTTAGATAAAAATGTTTAACTTAATGACTTATTTCCAATGTATCCCTGTGGCATGGCTCCGAACATTCTGTTTTTTGTGCCGAACTGTTTCCTGCGGACGAATCTGACTCCTTTCAGGGAGGTTGAACAAAGACTGTATGAATAGATGGACGCCACAATAGCCCCCCTAAAGTGAGCCAAAATGTTTGCAGCATAGGTCTTAAAGCCTGTGTTAGGAGATGGGGCACGGGTCAAACCATGCAGTGTATTTTTCTGAAAAGTTGAGTTTAATAAGCTCCTGCAGAGCTGTGCATTAGAGCACGGGCCTGTGTCCATTAATGAAGGAAAGCATTGTCAGCCCTCAGCGTCCTGCCTCGCCATCAACTGTTTCCTGCAGCGCAAGACCTTTCCACTTCATGTCAGGGTCTTGTCTCACCCTGTTGGGCTTCTGTTTCCCATATCTACCTGCTAACTTTAGATTATCCCTGACTCAATGGTCACTACTGAGGGAGGCGGAAGTGCAAGACAGCTTATGTTACTTAGAAACAGTCAGCGCTGCTGTGAAGCTCTCTGAAATTGGGTTCAGGAGCACCGTGCATGGACAGAAGGGAGGGTCAGTGAGCAGAAACTTAACTAACACTAACTCAAAAGTCATTGAACTTTCCATAACTGTGAGTGTCTGCTTCAAACCCAGACAAGAACCTGTTCTACTGTGGACTGGACCCACCTGAAGGGAGCTTTGATCGGCAGACACAGGCACCACAGCTCCACCTGTTGATCCCTGCAAAAACCTCTCAGTATAACATCCAAGCTCCCTCTGCGGAGGATATTTTGGCTCCACCTTAAAGCCTCAGGAAATATCAATTGGAATATTTAAAATTTGCATAGAATATTAAAATGTAATGTGTAATCAAGCTTCATCAAAAACTGGAGTGAAACTATACATCCACAACTTTGAAAAATCTCTGTTCAAAAACAGCTTATTTTACAGGTCAAAGCATTTCTCAGGACTGTGTGGGCGTGGCCTAACTCTTTGATTGACAGGTCAAGAGAGTTCACAGCCTGCATGTTTGAGCCGTCTGACTCTAAATCTAAAGACATAGAAACTCCAGAATCTGGAAATTATTCATTTCAAATGGTCTCTGAGGGCTGAGTCACAAAATATTTCAGAATCAGGACTTATATCATTTATTAGTTTTATCACTCCGTGGTCTCCGGGGCATCAGGACCATGGGAGTGAACCTGTCCTTGGGAAAGTTAGTGGACCGGTCCTGGGGAAAGTTAGTGGACCGGTCCTGGGGAAAGTTAGTGAACCTGTCCTTGGGAAAGTTAGTGAACCTGTCCTTGGGAAAGTTAGTGGACCGGTCCTGGGGAAAGTTAGTGAACTGGTCCTGGGGAAAGTTAGTGAACCTGTCCTTGGGAAAGTTAGTGAACCTGTCCTGGGGAAAGTTAGTGGACCGGTCCTGGGGAAAGTTAGTGGACCGGTCCTGGGGAAAGTTAGTGAACCTGTCCTTGGGAAAGTTAGTGAACCTGTCCTTGGGAAAGTTAGTGGACCGGTCCTGGGGAAAGTTAGTGAACTGGTCCTGGGGAAAGTTACTGAACCTGTCCTGAGGAAAGCAGAGCATATGCAGGACTGCTTTAGCCACTCTGCTGCGGCTCAACCCAAATCCACCACAGTTAGGAAAAAAGAAGAATGACAAGCGGTCATCTCCCTAAGACAACACGGCTGAGACGTCAGGAGACGGTCTGAGCAGGGGCGGAGTAGTTTTGTTGAACACGTGTGCACGTGACTCAGTGTTTCATTTCTGATTGGTTGGATATTTATTACGTAATAAATATCAGGTTAAACCAGCCCCCTTAAAACCCAGTGTGAAAATGTGTCAAAATACATAATTGAACATATTTGAAAAATAGATGGAAGTTGAGTTCTAATATGTTTACATAGTTTTTAGTATTTACATATGGTCTGAAATATCATAGGTAGAACCTTTTTTGTTGATTGGGGTTCTCAGGGCCTTTAAACAACAAGAGGAGGTGGAGACACGTCGTCCATCTTTATAAGCAGTCGATGATATTTAGCGCTACATTAGCAGCCTGCGTATGTTATGATGTCAGGATGGCATTTACATAACATTTACATAAATAATATGTTCCCGCTGTAATGTGCTGCAATAAAGGTGACTCTCCCCTGCTGCACACAAAAGGACAAATCATTGTCGTCTCCATAACTGTCCACTTCCATTTCTGCTAAAAGACAAACCGTTCAGTTACCTCTCCTCTGCGCAGAGGTCAGAGGTCATGGTCTGTAGCCAGTGGTGATTCAGTGTCTCTGCGGAGGACAGCTGAGCAGCGTGTGTGTTGTTACTGCCGCTGCTTCAGGCGATCATAAATCCGTCCTCTTTGACCTCCGCCCCCCTCCGGCTTTATGGCGGGTCGGCGAGGTCGAAACCTCGTTCATCAGCTTCCACCGTATTTCATCTTTAACACGCTGTCGTCCTTTTTGTCGCAGAGCTTCCTCGCACACAAATAAATGACCAACAGAGAAGATTCACCTCTGACTCGTTCCAGCTGATCTGTAGGTCCCAGCTGGAACAGTCTGTACTGAACCCAGTCCATGTCCGTGTCTGAGCTGGTTGCAGAAAAACACAACCAGTTCCCGCACTGTCTACTTATGTTCTCCAGGGAAGGAGCTGCTGGCTGTTATCAGGTGTCGAGGGCTCCACACCACTCAAGCCATTAGAGTTAAAAATACCTCCGCTTTAAGAGAAGGTCGGCCTTACAGAGGGCTCTCTAATAAAATACATTAACATCTTAAGCCTACATATTCCCCTGAAACATCCTGACTGCAAAGTGTTCAGACCTCTCCTCGCTGTGTGATATCTCAACTCAGCGGAGAGGCTTCACATTTACACCTTAGAAATATCTGACATTTTCATTACTGTTTGAAAAGGTTGTATATCACCTGAATATGGAAACTACTTCTCTACTACCTGGATGTAAACAAGCGCAAGTGACGGACGACATCTCGTGGTTTGTCAGTATGTTGATCTAGTAAATGGAGATAAAGTTGTATGTAGGCTGGGTCTGGTTAAACTGACCTCGTGTTAAGCCGTTTGAAATAAATTGTGTTCAGTTTTTACTGCTTTCTGAGTGTTTTCATACCTTTAGACTCGTCGTCTAGTCCAAGTAAAAGAATATGAAATTAGTCCAGAATGTAGTCCAAACTTTAGCTGTCAATTGTCATCGAACTACAAATGAAAACAAGACACTTCCTGTATACCAAAACCTCCGTACCTGGCCTCCATGGTCTTCATATAAATATAGATATCTTTTTATAGAGATAATAGAGTTTCGGGAAAGTAAATAATTCGATAGTAAAGAAAGAAAGAAAGAAAGAAAATAAATTAAATGAGTACGGTTATAAATAAATAAGTACATACATAATTAAATAAATGAAAAAGTAAACAAATAAATCAATAAAAAAAAGTACAAAAAATAGTTGAATAAATACATCAGTAAATAAATATATATAAAAAAATTAAAAAATACATATTCATAATACATATTAGGGCTGAACGATTAATCAAATTCAAACTGACATCGCAATATAATAGAATGCAATTTTCAAATCGCAAAGGCTGCGATTAAAAAAAAAAAAAGTTTCATGTACACAGACGCAACCTTACGTGACATGCATGCAGTAGGTGGCCGTAATGCACCTTTCAGCTGATTTGCCGACGGCCAAAAATCTCAGAAGAACGAGACACGTGCAAGCGGAGGATGAAGAAAACAACTTCAGCCACAAATCCAGTTTTGATTTGTTGTTGACATCTTTAAAAATGGCCTCAGCAGAAGAACCGATCATATTGAGACATACAAATTAATCAACACGCTGAATATCAACATGTGGAGCAGGCTTATAAATAATTTCCGCAGAGTCAGAGTCAGTGAAGACCCAGACAACATGTGGATTTACTGCAACAGGACAACTGAACAGAATCATATTTAAGACTCAAAGTGTCCAGTTTTCTGTCTACTGGTTTTATTGAGAAAAATTAGCATGTTTACGTGGTCAGGTGTCAGCCAGGAGCGCAACCAGGTCAGAATCAGTCCGGCAGCGGAGAAAAAAAGAGAGACCTGTCACTCAGCCACAGCCCCCAGCTGAGCGTCTCCGCTGTGCACAACACCTTCAGTCGGCTGATTCACATCGAAACATGCTTTAAACTTAAAACAGTTGTTTGGCAGAATTTGCTAAGTAGTTGTGGTGAACGCTTACAAGACTACAATTCAAAGTATTTGGTAAGTTTACAACTGGAATTCAAGTAGATAAATAAACCGTCTTTCATATTAATTCATGCTTCATTTGCCTTTGTCTTAACATAAGTCCAGCCTATGAGAAAGAACAGTTTGTGTATAATAAATCTGATTTTGTTTATTATAATACAGATTGATTTTTTGCTCGTGTTTGTTGAAAACTACATGAAGAGGACCTTGAAAAAATAGTTGCATATCAAATCGCAATCGCAATATTAAGGAAAATAATCGCAATTAGATTATTTTCCAAAATCCTTCAGCCCTAATACATATAAATGAATGGATGAAAGAAAGAAAGAAAGAAAGAAAGAAAGAAAGAAAGAAAGAAAGAAAGAAAGAAAGAAAGAAAGAAAGAAAGAAAGAAAGAAAGAGAACAGCTTTAGGGTAAACAAAACCTTCAAGTTTCACAGGGGTCACGTGTCAGAATCTAACAAAAACTGCACTTTATAAGACGTCGAAGAAAAACAAGCCTTCTGTTTTCTGAGAGGTGTTGTAGGAAGTATGACTCCCCACGGACGGCCACTGATCCTGTCAAAAGAGAGACAAACACATGAATTTGGCCCAATATAAAAGGAAATGGAAGTCGAATGATTGTCACCCAAACTCAAACTCAGAACCAACTTAATGTTCATATATCTTCTTCCTACTTGATTCCAGAGTCAGTGACTGTCATAATGGTCGGTATTAGCACACCAGCGGTCTGCTATACAAAAATAACAACTGAAGGCTGTAACTGACCAATCAAGATCCATCATTCGTAAAGTCGTGTGATGATAATGACTGGATGCCCTGACTCTGGTATTTGTCTTGCTTTCTGGTGCAGAATGATTAGTATTCAATCAGTCCACCAAACTCTGCCGCTCTGCTAACAGGTGATCACACTCCCACTGTGAGAGGAAGAATCTCTCTGATTTTAATCCTCGCCACGACTTTCACTCCGGCACAAACTCAGAAACAAAGCTGAAGAAAAGGGGCCAGGTTTGGGTTTGAAAGAGAATGAAAAATGCTTTAAGAGAAGAGGGAAGGGGGAAAGATGATGAAATCCAGCTCACAAAGAGAACAGGAGAGAGGAGAAAGAGGGTTGTATTGTGGTCCCTGTGCTGCAGCTGTAAGCTGTGATGGATTGTGGTTTTCATTGAGAGAGACCACTGAATGGAGGGAGAGAGAGAGAAGGGGATAGAGGCAAAGTGCTTCTCTTTTTCATGCCTTTTTCCTAATCTTTCCTTTTCCTCTCCTTTCTCTTCCTTTCCAGCCTTTCTCTTCCTTTCCATCTCTCTCTCTCTCTCTTTTTTTACACACATCCAGACTTCACACTCCCCCCGTGTTCCTATTTTCTCTCTCTTTCTCTCTCTCCTCCCTCCGCCTCAAGGTCGAGTTAATGAATGACAGAGCGTGTCATCAATTCCCCCTTTCTCCCTTTACACCTGTCATAGACACACACACACACAACACTCTGACACACACACATACACTCACACACATACATGCTGTGTATTGATTTGTACGGCAGCAGCAGCTTTGTGTTGTCAGTCCGGTGAAACCTCTCTGGTTTTCATGCAAGCTTTTATTTTGTAGCTGGTTTTTAAATCTATAAAACTACAAAACAGGCAACCTAGAAACTCGTAACTTCATACTTGTGCATCATTTTCTGTGATTTACGTTTTAAATTAAGGTGAATAACATGAGTATGGTAATTAGATATATGGAGACAGGAAATGTGGAGAGTAGAAAGCGAGGGAAAACATGCATCAAATGGTAGTGATCTGGAGTCAAACATCATAAGTGACATTAAATTTGAAAAATCTTAAACTAAATCTGAAAGGAAAAGTTTTATTTGATTGAAAAATGAGCTGGATTTGATACAAAATCTGGAAATGTCAACATTTGAAAGACATTGATATTTTGCATATTGAGCCTGCACACTATGAAGAACACCTGCACAGTGTTCATTCTCACCTTGATTATCTGACCTGCAAAGAATAGACAAGTGAACACTAAACATCACAGCTTCTAAGCTTTCTTCTGTCACCTCACCTGAATAATGATTTTAGATAACAGCAGTGATGTTCCTTTTACAACACAAGCTCCTCATCAAACAGCTTCTTCTTGCTCTTCTCTTGATTCACAGCTACAATGCTAGCTTCTCCTGCTATAGCTGGGTGGTCTTTAAACTGATTGGTCCAATGATTGCATGCACTGAGTGAGAGGCATTCTGCACATACTTAGTTTTTTCTTCTTATATATCTGGTGTAGGGCGGTCTTTTGTAGTAAGTTCATCATACATGTTGATAATTTGGAGAAAATTAAATTGCAAATGATGAGGCATCAGTTTAGCTTAGCGGTTCATCTGCATACTCCATGTTTGGAATCCATTTGGTGCATGTCATCCTTCCATCTCTCTTGCAAGTTTCCAACTCCATCTTCCATCCTGTTCAGTTGATAAAGGCGTGAAGAAGGTAAAAAATACATCTAAAGAAACCAGGAAAAGTGCATTATTCTGCAAGTGCAACTTCTAAATTAAAGACATGTTCGTTTTAACTTTAGCTTAACGTTAACCTTAGTAATCTGAAGTTCTTTGGTTGAAGAAAAACCTGCCACACCTCTAATGTTTGTCCACTTGTGTGTGTTTCAGAGTCTCCAATTGGTCAGATGCGTCCTCCTCACGGCAGCGCCACGCCTCAGAAGAACAGTAACCTGCTGGTCATCATCGTGGTCTCTGTGGGAGCCGTCACCGTGGTCGTGGTGGTCATCGTGGCGCTCATATGCACACGGCGCTCATCGGCTCAGCAGAGAAAGTAAGACAGGTTGTTTACCTGTGTGATGATGGCGGGGAACAGACGTACGGATGATGAGGCAGATAAGATGGTTAATCCTCTATCCTGGTTGTTCGTTTTGTTTTTTTCCAGGGACACAGGTTCAGAATTTTTAAACCAACCCAAAGTGAAGAAAACAAAAACACAGGAATCAAACTTTAAGACCTTTATTTTAAGGATTTAGTTATTGTTTTGTAAACTTTACCAGGTTTAAGCTTTATTCCATTAAGTTTGCTGCATAAATTTGCGGTTCTTAAGTGGTGGGTTGTTTCAAACGACATGTATGCCTGCAGCAGGTAGTTTGTCTTACTCTAACAGGTGTGGTGGAGTGAAGGTTTTGAATATGCGTATTAGCACGGGTTAAAAGTGTTAAAGGACAGATTTAGTCGTTATTACTGCTGCAGTGATGGATTCCGAAGCTTGACCATTGGCATTAAGAAACATTTATTAATCCTCTAAAGGTTAATCTTGAAATCTGCGTGTCGTATTTTCAGAGGCATCTTGTATCCAGGCTAATGCGGTAATTTACTTTCATGAGCACGTGTCAAACATTCATTTCTGCCCGTGTGTCCATTAAATTATGAATAACAAGTCATGTAGGATGGAGATAGTGTCCATATATTATATATGCATACATATGTATGAGGTCAACTTTACATGGAGTAGCTGCGGTTGTGTGAGGATTTCTGTTCATGTATGACCAAAAGTCATTACAGGATGACTGTTTGTCGGCATTTTTAACAATGCTAACTTGATGTTGAAGCCTTGCACATCTAAACTGAAGCTAGTGGATTACTACCATGGATTTATTTTGGAGCATAGGGCCATAGTGAGATACGTGGTGCAGGTTCATGTCCTTTATTCTGTGTTTCTACAAAATTAGCTTCCCGTATTGTTCATCCTAATTCATGCTTTCTTTCCAGTTAGACTGTCATTTATAATGCATGTTTAGGTTTGGGTTGGTCCTCTCTGTAATCCAATTCATGACATTTCAATTGGGACTATTTCTTATCCAATTCGTCTGGTTTTTTCATGCTATAACTCGGTTCATGAACTTTAAGTTGATACCGTTTTGTAATCTTTGTCTTCAGATTTGGGTTCATAATTATTGGTTAGTCCCAGCTCACTTTTAATCCAACCCCATTATGTTCCTCTTAATGCATCATTTTAATTGATAAAACAGAATAAAAGTCATTCTAATCCAGCCTAACAGGTTTCAGTAAGTATTACAGTATTTGATAATCTACTTTCAGGGTCAAGAGGCAGGTCAGCTGAGAATTCTCATTCTCGTCTCTGTAGCCTCCATAATCAGTTTTTTCATAGTTATGGGTCCCTGTGCTGTCCACTATCATTACATGTGTTTGATGTCCATCCTTCCTTCCTTCCCTCCTTCCCTCCTTCCCTCATTCCCTCCTTCCCTCCCGATGACTTCCTCACCCATGCAGGAAGAGAGCGAGCCACAGTGCCAGTAAGAGGAAAGGCAGCCAGAAGGACCTGCGACCTCCTGACCTGTGGATCCACCACGAGGAGATGGAAATGAAGAACTTGGAGAAAGCTCCCACGTCGCCCCATCGGGACACGACTCACCCCTCCAGTCCTGCCAGGACCTCCCCCAGGTTGCACACAGCCAATCAGAGAGCCAGATGGGCAGTAAGAGCAGCCACTCAGGTACAGGACAGATGCTGATTCATGCCTTTATTTTCACATTTATTGGTCCTTGAAGAACTCTTATTCTCCTGGGTTCATTCTAACTTTTATGCAAGTTGTTTTACTCAATGTTTGGCAATAACCCTCCTATAACTCTTGCAACAGAAAGACGATACGACTTATTAACTAGATTTAATTGTTTCGGAGTCTGTCTTTATCAAAGAACTGATCTTCTTTCACAGCAGCATCAAAATACCGTATTGGTTTCCATCTGCATGCACAAACTCCTCTTTGTTCACTTCTTACGGTGCTGCCTGATCGATCTGCAGAGCGTCTGAGTAAACAGCTCACATCGGACTAATGACGCCTGATTACACTTGAAAAGAAAACAATCTATTAAGCTATAATAATAATTCCTCCAGGCAATAAAAACCTAACTTGCAGAACATAATTCTTCTCTTTCACTAAGGGAGACTAAAAACTGTGAGTCCGTTTTGATATTTAATGTTTGTGCATTAAAGGAGCTGATAACGATGAGGCATCCAGCAGCATCTCCACTCTGGACCGCTCCATCACCACGAGGAGAGGAACTCGAGGCAAAATGATGATTCCCATGGACTCCCAGCCGAGCAACCACACGTAAGTAACACACCTCTCTGTGTCTTGAGTTTCTGTTTGCTGGCTTTTTTGTTGCATGAAGATCATGGCTGAAAAACAAAAATGGACGCCTCACTTAGAAACATTTCTAAACTCACACTTAAGAGTTTAAGCTCAAAACAGCTCAAAGGAAGTTGCAGATGCAATAAGTTATATTTGGTGGTGTGGGTCTGTTCTGGGAGCTCCCTGCCCTTGTTAAACAGGTGTAACATTTAATATGTTCACCGTCTTAGTTTAGCTTGTTAGCATGCAAACATTTGGTCGTTAGCACTGAAAACAAAGAGGCTGATGGTGGACATCTTCTGTTTTGCAGGTATTCAGTCATAAAATTAAGCTTTCGACATATTGAAACTTTGATTAGTTGATGATGCTAAATATAAAATCAAAGGATTCCCAAGGTGTTTACAGGTCCACTTGAGGAGAATGTACTGTACATATCCGGCAACAAATCCCTTGAGGATCTCTCCAATGGCCAAAGTGTTTACCTCATGCTGTCACTAAAATGAAAGTCCAGGAATCACCAAATGTAGAGGGTTTGAACATTGTAGGATTTTAAATGGGCCACCAAATTTCATGTCAATCTGATAATTGGCTGCTGAGCTATTTTAGATGGAGTAGTCTAAAGCGATGCACCAACTTGTCTGTTTTCTTACATGCAGCTACAATGCTTATGTGGCTGTGACCTAGCTTAATATTAATGCTCTTGATTTTTTGTCCACTTTCAATATATTTTTTTTTTATTTGCTGTCTTATATGTTTTTAAACTTTTTGGGGGTGGAGTAAAACGATATCTTTGCTTCATTTTGTGGGCTTGGTGCTTGGTGAAGACTCGTGACTGACATGTTGCAGCTCCATAAACTAACAGTGTCGTTGAGCACTGTCACATTTCACTGAAATCTGAATTCATCTCATATGAAATATGTAAATCTGAATCCATGTGTGGCTCCAAATCCGGTCAAACACAGATTTTTGAATCCAGGACACAACCTGACATGAACTGAACACACTTGATGTTCAGCTTTACATTTTGGGCCTCGCTTCTTCTTCTTCTTCTCTCTTCTTTCTCTTCTTCTTCTTCTTCTTTCTCTTCTCTTCTTCTTCTTCTTCTTTCTCTTCTTCTCTTCTTCTTCTTCTCTCTCTTCTTCTTTTCTTCTTCTTCTTCTTCTTCTTCTCTTCTTCTTCTTCTTCTTCTTCTTCTCTTCTCTCTTCTCTTCTTCTTCTTCTTCTTCTTCTTCTTCTCTCTTCTCTTCTTCTTTCTTCTTCTTCTTCTTCTTCTTCTTCTTTCTTCTTTCTTTGTGCACATGAGTCTGCAGCAGCGGGGCGTTTGAGGGCGAAGACGGTTCATCTCTGTTTCCTCTGTCCTCTCCTCTTTGAATGGTGGAGATGTGAAGCCTTTTATGCAGAGTCAGAAGTGAAGTTGAAGGAAGGGAACGCACACACGCACACATGCATGCACACACGCTTTCTGATAATTAGCCCGTATGTTCTGTCAGACAGACTCAGAGGACAGAGGGGGAACAGAGAGGATCTGAGGACTGGCAGGGGAGAGACAGAACATAGAAAAGATTGAGGCATAGAGAACTGAGGAGCTCTGAACCCTTGGCAAATGGGAATTCAGTATTTTTTACCCCAAAACACTGGATTTCCACTCTAAGTGTCACTTTAAAGCGTGAGTCTAGTTTTATAAATATGAGTATAAGTCCAGATAAAAGACAGTCTCAAGCTTCTGTTCTCCAGCAGAGACTCTGAGGATGCTCAGGAACATGTGACGTTTGAATCAGACAGAAGCGACTACTCTGTGAACTCTGCAACGAGGGGCCTTGTCCCACCCTGTACGGGTTCTTCTTATTATTACCCGGCTACTAACTTATAATACAAACACGTTGGTAAAAACATTAATGAAAGATTATTTTATTGATCTAAAATGATTTATGTTTGCAGTTTTAAAAATAGTCTTAGTGATTCCTCGTCAGTTATTTTCCATGGTGATGGATTCTTCTCTGCCTGTTGCAGTGGATTTAACATGAAACTGTGCTCATTCAGCTCTCCTTCTTCTCTGAGCTCTGCGGTTCACACGCCTTTAAAAATAAACTAATGTCACAACTTTGAACCCTGCTGCTATCATCACCCCGCTCATGGTTTAAGTTTCTTTGTAGAGATCGCTAACCTAAAGTTTCTCTCACCTGTTCCGCTCCTTGATCATATTGATGGACAGGATCCAATATGAAAATGTCCGTAGCCTGCTGTAGCCACATTGTTTTGCTGATGGAAGCGAACGGTTTAACCTCACCTTACGGTCTATGGTGCCAACAAGCAGAAGTAAAATGTGCCGGAACTTTTTTCCGCAGATTGATTTGACATGACATGTGATCAGCCTCTGGTGTTGCTCATGTTAGTGAGCATTTTACATAATCGGAGAATCCGGAAGAAAGCTGGGTTATAAGTCACAACACATCACGTGACTATTCTGAAGAAGACTGCAGGAAGTTATCAAGATATAAAAGAACACACTGGTCTGGTAACAAGGACTGTCTTACTTTAACATACAGTGTTTTTTAACTATAAAGACACAGGCTAGCTCTCACCTGAAGTGTGAATTAAAGATAGGAGACGAAAGGGACCAGGTTTCATGACTTGCAACACACGGCTAGGTAAGCTCGCCTGCACGCCGGTCTACAGACAAGCCCAAAGCATCATCAACGAGTTCAGCTCTTTTGCATTAAATATCATAATAAACCGTGTCACAAACCAACATACTGTGGTTTTTATACAGAGTGTGTGAACCCTTAGGCTGTAAAATCACATCCAAATATTTTTTATGTGATCACATTTTTATTGTAATTTCTGCAGTTACATACAAACATAGATTAACAAGGAACAAACAAACAAACCAAAACAAACAACAGACAAAAAAATAAAAAAAACACAACAAACAAAACAACAGTTCCAGAAGACTGTTTTATCATCTTCCAAACATTGCTCCAGTCAAAGTCAGGGCTCACATCACATCCAAAAATGAAGGGAAGTTTATCTTAATTTTTGTACTTTTACCCTGCATTAGTTTTCAGTCTCACTCATTGATAAGCATTGGTTTTAATTCAATAAACATAGCAAATAGAGTAAAAAGTCATGCACAAAGTAAGATATCCAGCTAACACATATAATCTGTGACAGCGTGACTGAAACAGAACAGAGGCGCTGTCTTCATTTGAGATTTGCGGCTCCACAAAGCTCTGATCATCTCCAGCGCCCTGTTGGAGGCGTCTGACTGTTTTCAAAGTTCTGTTTGTTTAAGAACGCTGCAGGAACTCCTCTGTCTCTCCTCTGTTCGGGCTGTAGCTTTATTCAGACCCCCACTGCGTGTTACAGCAACAGTCAAACCAAACTGCTGGTTCGGCTGATGAGATGAGGCCGCCAGTCCCAGAGATACACAACAAAGCAGAAATGTTGATTTCATTCAGAGCCTGGGGTTTGACTTGATCAGGAGTCAGAGCCGTCGAGCTGCTGATTGGCTGAACACACCCGAGCAGAGAAAATGGTTCATCAGTTTCTCTTTAAGTCACCAGCAGATGTTGAATCTCTGCAGGATCTCTGAGAGCAGCCGTCAGCGCTGCATCACATCCATGGGCCAGATTGTAGTCTGTGCAGGAGCAACAAATAAAACCAACAGCACAAGAACCGGGTTTTCATTGACCTCAGACACAGGACGGGGATGGAGAGCTACAAGAAGGAGACGGCCAGGACAACAAACAAGATAGGGAGGGAGTAGAGGTCATGTGTTGTAGGTTTTTGAAGAGGAAGGTTTTGAGGTGATCTTTAAACGAGTGAAGAGAGTCAGAGTTGCAGATGTTTGGAACGACAGAGTTGGGGCAGCGATGGCAAAGGCTCTGTCCCCCTGAGTCTGGTGCTTGGAGGTTAGCTTCTGAGGATCTGAGGCGGTGAGATACTGCAAAACTCCCACAAGGTAAGTACGAACTAGTCAGCCATTCAAGCTAGCATTGCTATTCCAAATAAGGGAAATGTGGTGAGACACTTTCAAACTGTTCATAAAAACTACAACACTGACTTTCCTTCAAAAAGTAGTCCAGTCTGGAGGTTATGAAGGCATGTTAGCATTAGCTCATACTGAATTTTAAAGAAAGTGAGAAGATGCAGATTTCTAAGACAGCTAACAAGGCTGCCGATCTGCAACGTCCATAAAGACAGTTAGCAGCGTTGTTTCTTTTGCATGTGCACCTGTAAGAATTTGATGTGTTGGAAGGAGGAAAATGTGCAAGTGTAAGAATGTGAGTGACTTTGAGGAGGACCAACTGTGATGGCGATGACGACTGGTCTGCAGGGGTCAGGACCTACCAGAAGAGGTCCAATGAAGGAAAACAGATGAACAGGTCAAAGGGTCATGGGTAACCAAGGCTTATTGATGTGTTTAGGGAGCGAAGGCTGGAGGACCAATCCATCAGAAGAGCATACAGTTATCACAGTTTGTTGTGTATGGAGCCGTAATCCGGTCAGGGTGTCCATGGTGACCACTGTCCAAAGCATGAAAGCTCCTACAGTGGACACGTGAGCATCAGACCTGGACTACAGAGCGATGTAGGAAGAATGTCTGACAAGTTCAAGGTGTTGACTCCACACCTCAGTCCAATCCAGCATCTGTGGGATGAGCTGGACCACCAAGTCTGATCCATGGAGGCTCCACTTAACACCTTCAGAGGTCTAGAGGAGTCAAGGTCTCATCAGGTCAAAAGGCAAAGGCAAGGCAAAAAGGAATGCAAAGTTAAAACCACAGAAGAAGAAAAGCAGGAGGACTGAACCACAACATCAGGATGTTCTGGAGTTTTAAAGGTTGAGACATCCATGATGAGGAACATTTATAAGAAGCTGTCACAGGAAGGAGGGAGACAGGACAGACGGATGGTTTCAGTCACAAAATGTGTCCTCCTTTCTCTCCTGCTCTCTTTATGTTAGTTTGTTCTTGTTGTTGTTTACGGCAGGTGTCACAAACTGAAGCTCCTGCACTAAATGGGAACAACAAGGTTACAATGCTGCATGTTTTATTTCTGCGGGGTGTGAGTCAGCGGGGTGACTGATAATTTTTTCAAGCATCTGACAAGCACCCCCGTGTGTGTGTGGTGTGTGTGTTTGTGTGTTGTGTGTGTGTGTGGTGTGTGTGTGTGTGTGGTGTGTGTGTGTGTGTGTTGTGTGTGTGGTGTGTGTGGTGTGGTGCGTGCGTGCGTGCGTGCGTGCGTGAGAGTGTGGAGAGAGAGATATGTGGGTCACAGTAAAACACAGAAACCCTTCAGGCCTCCTCTGCCAACACACGCGAACCCGTCCTCCAGTCGGATCTATTTTTCCTCTCCTCCTTTGGTTTCACTTCCTGTCATGTTGAACTCTGAATCACTTTCATTGTATTTGATCTCTCTGTCAGAGATCTGTCGGGAACACTTCTCCTCTCCTCCTCCGTCATTAACTCCTCCACCAGAACTCTTTTTGGCTGTGTTGCTTTTAGATATTTTCTGTTTTCTCGATGAACTTTAAAAGCTCGGGACTGCAAACATACCTTGTGACTGCTCACGTAGATGTAGATTTTAGGACACAAAATCATAAAAAAAGCATTTCTCTTATTGTCCAAAGTCATGCCTCATAAGAGTGAGTACAAAGGTGGACATTTTTAAAAAGGTTAATTGATGATTAAATGCTTCTCATGCTATCAGATGATGATCAAATGGTTCCCTCACATCTTTAATCACTGGACTGAAAATGCTTTGCTTGAAGGTCACTTAACTAACTTCAGACTAACTTCATTCAACCAGTAGGAATATGTAACCTTGTTACAGACTTGCAGACTGGTAAGCATCATATACCAGATGTTGCATACTTTTGTAGCTCACAACGATGACAATGAATGTAAACACAAATGTACTTCAAGCTAAGTGGAGTATTGCAAAGAAGCAGCTTGTGGCGTTATTTACTCCAATTATTTACCTTAATTGTTGCTTTATGGCAGAACACACGCTGGATGTCAATCGCCCTAATCCTAACCCGTGGTGGTCTTCTGAAGTCACGTTTGATCTCGCAAGCTTCTGTGAGATCTCATGTCTGTCTCAGTCTCAAGGAATCATGCAGAGTGTGTTCAGAGGATTGTGATGCTAAAATTGTTCGGAGTTGTCCCTTAGTGTGTGCTCTTAAAATCGGTTAAGATCGTCTTGTGTGTAGCTAGCCTAAATATTATCATGAGCACGTAGCCCTTTTGGATTTTGTCAGAGAAAATGAAGTCTGATATTTGGGTTGATAAAGTTTTTCTGGAAACAGACTCTAAACCCAGTGTTTAGATGATCTGCTCCTTCGTCTCCATAACCGCTGGCCTTCAAATGTGATTGTTTAAAAAGTTAACTGCAACGTCTTTAACAAATCATTATTCACACTTCACTCTGACTTTAAATGCATGCAACAGCTCACAGCGCTGAATCTAGCTGCAGCTGTAAGGCCCAGAGTCGGATATCCTCCCGTAGCTGACTTTGTCCTGAAGGAAAGTTCATGCATGAATCTGAATGTACCCACGTCTCGCTGCTGAAATGACTGTGCTCTTTATTTTGTCTTATTACGAGTGTGCGCTCGGAGGAGAAAAAGGTCAGCATAAATAAAACGTTGGATCGTTCGCAGGAAGAATTTAAGGGTTTAACCAAATTGCAGCTGCTCTCGTTAAATGGTTTGACTGTGAGTGAAATGTTGGATCCCTGCAGGGTCTGCTTCTCTCTCTCGGTGTTTCACCCTCCTCTGCTTCAGACGACGACCCGCTCATCTCTTTATCTCCCCCTGTTTTTATCTCTTTGTGTCTGCAGTCTGCTCTCTGTTTCTATCCGTCTGTTTTAGGTCTCTCTCTCTCTACACTCACGTCTGTCCTCTTTTCTTTTATCAGGCTGTTATGCATGACTGTGTTGTACCTCAGAATCTGTGCTGAAATCTTTCTTTTAGCTGTTTTGAACTTTTCTGTCTCTCTTTGTTTTGGTTCTCATTATCTCTTCTCTTCCTCATCTATCCATCAGTTTATCATCCTTTCTCTGCCTTTTTTAAATTTCCAATTCGATTTTTTGTTGTCTTTTCTGTTTCGTCCCCCTTTTGTTTTGGCCACTCCCAAACACGCACACACACACACACTCACACACACACACACACACACACACACACACACACACACACACACCACACCACACACCACACACACACACCACACACCTCCATTAACCTGTAGCTCGCTGCCTCACTGCACCAAATTCCTCAATACTGTCAATCAATAAAGCTATCGATCAGACTTGTTCATCTCTGGTCATCCCGCTGACCCTGCTTCTCTTTAAATGATCACACACACACACACACACACACACACACACCACACACACAACACACACAGACAGACGGGCCAGAACATACCTCCTGAAGCTGCTGATCACAGCCTTGCTGCTTACAAATTATCAATACTCACCGATCAATACTGTTATTGATCAGGGCTCAGTGGAAGCAGACCTCCGGGGTTTTAAAAGACGAGGAAGCCGGGAGCAAAAGAGAGCTCCTCCTCCTCCTCCTTCTCCTACTGCTGTCTGTCTCGAGGATGCAGTACAGAAGGGGGGTGTGGGCCTATGCATGACGCTGCACTATAGGCTTTAAAACATAGACATTGTATCAGTAAGGTCACCTACAAGTGAAGCCCAAAGATGACTCCACCTGATCAAAGGTGGAGTTGAGGTCTTAGCTTAGCCACCTTTCAAACATCCACGACACAGACACTTTTTGGTTGCATAAGCCCCACCCCCTTACTATGCATAACTCTTGACGTTAATATAATCAAAGCAGCTTGGTTAAAAACATTAAAAAAGCACACTCTTCAGTTATGAAAAAAAAGAAATGAGGTGACTGAGATAACTCCTGACATTTTATAGTGCAACATGTACAGTCATGGATGTAGCTAATGAATGGTGTTACTCACAGCCCTCATGGGGGTCTGACTTTCACCTATTTTTAAGAACTGGGTCCTTTATAAATGAGGTGACACACCTCAGAGACCTCATCCCTGAGGGGGGTGGCAAGCATCTCTAAAAACACATCTGACTCCCCCTGACTGGAAATGCAATTTTAACAAAACACAAATTTAAAGGTACAGTTTGTAGTATTTAAAGGGACAGTGTGTAGTATTTAAAGGTGTAGTGTGTAGTATTAAAGGTACAATGTGTCGTATTTAAAGGTGTAGTGTGTAGTATTTAAAGCTACAGTGTGTAGTATTTAAAGGTGTAGTGTGTAGTATTTGAAGGTACAATGTGTAGTATTTAAACCTGCAGTGTGTAGTATTTAAAGGTGTAGTGTGTAGTATTTTAAGCTACAGTGTGTAGTATTTAAAAGGTACAATGTGTAGTATTTAAAGGTGTAGTGTGTAGTATTTAAAGCTACAGTGTGTAGTATTTAAAGGGACAGTGTGTAGTATTTGAAGGTACAATGTGTAGTATTTAAACCTGCAGTGTGTAGTATTTAAAGGTGTAGTGTGTAGTATTTAAAGCTACAGTGTGTAGTATTTAAGGTACAATGTGTAGTATTTAAAGGTGTAGTGTGTAGTATTTAAGCTACAGTGTGTAGTATTTAAAGGTGCAGTGTGTATTCAAAGACACAGTGTATTTAAAGGTGTAGTCTGTAGTATTTAAAGGTGTAGTCTGTAGTATTTCACCTTCATCCTTTGTTCATTGCTACCCATTGTTACATTACAGAGAGGCTCCTGTAACTTTAACACATAATAATATAAACTCAGTCTGCTGGGGTCACAGCTGCCCACAAATATAGACACACACATTCTGCAGCCTGTTTAGAAGATAAGAGCCCCCCTCCTCAGCCTGTGTGTGCCTGTGTGTTTATGGGTTGTGTACCTGAGGCAGTGTAATCAGTCTCATGAGTTCGACTCCCTGCAGTTTCCTCTCAAGGTCACATATGAACTCTCTCTGCTCCGACTGTTTCTGCTGCTCTCTGTGTGCACTCTGAAGCTACCTCTGCTCTTTCAATGCTTAGCTGTATGACTATAGACATAGCTACCAGAACAGATCTTATGTGAACTTTATTTTAACACCTCTTAGCAGCATTATCATGTGTTTTAGAGACTTTTTGAAATCTTTTTGGATGAAAGGAGGAATACGAATTCTTTCTCTACCCTAATCGTTGCCCTGAAGCATAGCCTGCTTTGTTGTCGGTTTCAACAAGGAGACAACCAGTTACAAACTAAACATGACGCTTCAAGGAAAAGACTTGAAATCAGTGTAAGGGGACCATAAACTCATATGTACTGAGACTCATTCCCTAAGACTTCTTTGACAAAGAATTGGTTGTGGTCGCTGATGGCCCCAAGAGTTGCTAATTGCATCAGTTGCCTCTGCTATTTGTGCTCCAATTCACAAAGGATATTGCACCAGTAATATTTCTGCACAAATTAAAAGAGTTAAACCTTTTTGCTCTGCACTTTGTGTTTGGTTTGATAATTTATCCGTATATTGAGGTCTCATTTCTGTGTTTAGCAGCTACAAATGTCATGCAATGCTTATTCAAACTCATCCATGCTTTTATTTTTTCTCGTCTGGATTATTGTCATGCACTTTTAATAGGTATCAGTCAGAGCTCCCTCCACAGACTCCAACTGGTTCAAAATGCAGCCACTTGGATTTTATTAACAGGCACAACAAAATATCAACACATGACTCCAGTCCTCGCCAGCTGACATTGGCTGCCAGTTTTTTATAATGTCGATTTTAAGATTTTATCGATTACTTTTAAAATTTTAAATGTACAGGATCGAAACTATTTAAGAGACCTATTAACTCCATATGTGCATGGGCGGCCCCTGAGATCTGTGGATGCAGCTCTGCTGGTTGTGCCAAGATCCTGCCTTAGAACAAAAGGTGACCAGACTGTGGATCTCCCTGCCACTGCCGATTACACAGTCCACAACTGCTTTTAAATCCTCACTTAAAAGATTTTTATATAAAAAAGCATTTCTCCACCCCTAAATCGCGAATATTGCTCTGCATTCAGACGTCTTATTTTGCTTCTTTCTTTTTTTTTCCTGTCTGCACCATTTTTTTTATGCTTTGTAATTTTCTACATTTGTAATTTTTTGTAATTCTCTACATTTTTTGTTGTGAAGCACTTTGTAACTTTGTTAATTACACTGCCTCTATTTATATAGGAAAGTGCTATATAAATAGTGTATTATTGTTTCCTGAATTAGCTTCTCTGACTTCTGTTTGCAATCAGATGCTTCGCCCCCTGCTGTCTGTTTGAAAGAATGCAGGTTTAAGGCAGCTTAGCATTAGCTCAGAGGCCAAGAGGCTCCATCCACTTCCTACACCATCTTCAAATGCTCAAACTCTTACACGTAGCCGAACTGAGAGTTTTGCATGTTTTATTCTGCAGCGATAGTGTTTTTTCTTCGGTCTTTTCAGCAGTGATCAGCATTTTTTTATTTTCTGTTTCAGCCGTGGTCAGTGCCATCCCGGTGCCGGCTCTGGATTCTTCTCAGTATCCGGGTATCCTGCCTTCTCCGTCCTGCGGCTTCACTCACAACAAGTTCAGCCTGAGACCGATGCCTTTCCCCAGCCTGACAGTGGACCGAGGATACACACCAGGTACTGCAACACTACTGTTACACCTGTACTCCCTCTGGCACTGATACTGATACAGACGACACAGAGGGATTCACTGAATTCATGTGTTTGTAGAGGGTACCACTTTGCCAACAGAAAACAAACCAAACAACAAAGAAGACATGGAAAGCATATAGATGACCATGCAAATTTATTTTTAAAAAACACAGATAAAAAAGTGAGAATCGAAGCATCAAGGAATCAGATAAATGGACTGGAAGTAGAGAGAGACTCCCACCCCATATCCCGAGCAAAACCTACCTCCTCAACAAAAATATTTTAAACAAACGCGTAAAAATTGTGGAATTTGGCCGTGAGATGGGAGAGGATGCTTCCACTAAAATACGATGTCAGGGTGATCTTTTAATCTTTTGGACGTCTACTGTTTCAAGATTTATTTAGGAATTTTGATCTAAAATAAAACCCTGATCATCAATTTAACGTGCAGGATGGGTTGCAACAATTTCAGTCAGGTGTTGCTCAGCATATTCTCAAAAACATAGCTAATATGACTCAAACGGACCAGTGTTTGGAAGCAGCTGAAGCACTTGATATTGCATCTATCTCACTGTTACTGATAGGCTGCCATTACAGTAATTATCAGCATGTCACTTTTGTATACCTCCTGATGGACCTCTGCAGCAGTTGATAATAGAACAGCATCATGAAGATAATAATTATAATGCAGCTTCAACCCACAGAGATCTCAGTCTGCAGTATCTTCATCTCTCTGTATCCCTCTCATCCTCCCATTTTCCCTCCCCTCCTTCTCCTCTCCGTCGTATCAAAGCTTCACTTGGTTGCAGAGCTAAATGCTAAACGACGTGGAGGGTAGCAATAATTCAGTAATTCAGTAATTGGCTGATTCCTGGTCGGCTTGTATCGGTGATTTAACATCAGCAGAGAGACGGTGAGGAGCTTCAGAGTCATTGAATTAGCTGACACGACGGGGGATGATCACTGCTGGCAGAACACACACAGAGGCAGATATAATTAGCCGGAGATTCACAGGCAGTTAATGCGGGAGATCAACTTTAGAGTCACACGAAATTAAAACACACAAATGTGTCCATCTCTTCCTGGTTTAGTTCCAAACTTTACCCGAACGGAGAGAGATGTATTTCAGATTCCTCAGGGTTTCCTCGGATGCAAAATATGTCTGAGTGGATTTCCTGGAATTGTTGGTGAAGCGCTGAGCGAGGCGTGTGAAATATTTCCTTTTGATGGAATGATGCAGCCGTGAAATCAGCAGGAGTCTCAGAACATTTGAATATTTCACCCTGAGAAACTCGAAGGCTCCGGCTTCAACGGAGAGCTGGAACAACTCGAGGCTGGTGTCGTCTGAAAGATTACGCTCATAGAGACAAACGCTGAGAGAGATATCAATGACTGTGTGAATCAGACGAGCTCAAATGAAGCTTTAAGGCCTCTGGTAGTTTAACGCTACAGGTGGTTTTGGTTTCAGACTTCATAAACGTGTTTCAATCTGCAAAAAACATCTGATTAACCGGCTGGACTCGACTGTTTCTACACCAAACAAGAGGAATTGTGCAAGTAGATTGCTTCAGCTGCCACACAACCTCTGCTAATAAATCAAAACAACACCTGCTGACTGACGCAATCCACCCGAGCAAAAATAGAAATGCTAACATTTAGACCCTGAAATACATCACAACACGCACAGATTTAAAAATACTTCAGTTTTCCTTCAAAATAATCATTCATCAGACACAACCTGAGATTTTGCACAGTGACTTTATGTGCAGAATCAATACAGCTGCTTTTCTTCTCTCACGTTAATGAGACAGAGAGCTCATTCAGTGCAGCTTCAGCTTCATTATCACAGAGAGACTTTAGAGGTCGTTTCCTCTGAGCTCCCAGACACAGGTACAGCTGGGCGGAAAAGAGATTAAACATGTTGGAAAATGAAATATTTACAACAGTTCCACTTTTTAATCTGAATTAAAACACATTTTATTTGCTTTTTTGTCATTTGAATTGCTTCACATTCCCTGCAAGACACATGGAGTATACAGTATCTCACAAAAGTGAGTACACCCCTCACATTTCTTCTAAAGATGATGCACAAGAAAGTCCTCAAACAGTTTGCTAAAGACAGCAGACTAAGGACATGGATTACTGGAACCATGTCTTGTGGTCGGACGAGACCAAGATAAATGTATTTGGTTAAGATGGTGTCAAGCGTGGGTGGCAGTGCCCAGGTAAGGAGTACAAAGACAAGTGTGTCTTGCCTATAGTCAAGCATGGTGGTGGGAGTGTCATGGTCTGGGGCTGCATGTCACTGGGGAGCTACAGTTCATTGAGGGAACCATGAATGCCAACATGTACTGTGACATACTGAAGCAGAGCATGATCCCCTCCCTTTGGTAACTGGGCCACAGGGCAGTATACCGACATGATAACGACCCCAAACACACCTCCAAGACGGCAACTGCCTTGCTAAAGAAGCTGAGGGTAAAGGTGATGGAGTGGCCAAGCATGTCTCCAGACCTAAACCCTATAGAGCATCTGTGGGGCATCCTCAAACAGAAGGTTGAGGAGCGCAAGGTCTCTAACATCCACCAGCTCGGTGATGTTGTCATGGAGGAGTGGAAGAGGATTCCAGTTACAACCTGTGAAGCTCTGGTGAACTCTGTGCCCAAGAGGGTTAAGGCAGTGCTGGAAAATAATGGTGGCCACACAAAATATTGACACTTTGGGCCCAATTTGGACATTTTCACTTAGGGGTGTACTCACTTTTGTTGCTGGTGGTTTAGACATTAATGGCTGTGTGTTGAGTTATTTTGAGAGGACAGTAAATTTACACTGTTATACAAGCTGTACACTGACTACTTTACATTGTATTAAAGTGTCATTTCTTCAGTGTTGTCCATTGAAAAGATATAATTAAATATTTGCAGAAATGCGAGGGGTGTACTCACTTTTGTGAGATACTGTATGTTTATGTCAAATTTGAGAAGTTAGAAGTTATTCTAAAGAGTATTTTCCTGCTAACTCTCAGATTTCAAGACTAGATACTCTATTTTTTTCTAGCCTAGATAGTGACTTTCGTACATCCTCCCTTAGTGACTTGCTGGTGTGGACTGATCTTAATGTATATCCAGGACAACATATCCACTGAATGAAATACCTTTGGGTGACGTTTCTGTTTATTACAACAATAATGATCATGATGATGACTCTGGTCTGAGCTGTTTGCTGCAGAGGTAACGAGTGATGATGATTACGAGATGATTAGGACCGTATATTCTCTGCTCCTCTAACTTCCTATTCACCTGTGACCTCATTATGTGACCTGTACAGTGTGCACTAACTATACATGAGGAAGGCAAACATGCACACACCAGGCTCCTACACTGACTCTCCACTCCCCACACTCCCTCTCTCTCTTCAGCAAAGTGCACAGAAAACATCATAGAGTAGAGTATGCTGCCTTTATTGGATTTTAAAGTTATGCAATCTTTTACGATACGCTCTTGCTATTGTTTTTTTTTTTTTTTTAAATAGTTTATTATGCAAACAGCCCTCCTCTGCACTCCCCTGAGGGAAGTCTGCGCTCATTTGGAGAGAATACATTTGACAGGGTAGCTATTAGAGGAAAGTCAGAAAAGATATGAGATATAAAACGTCTCTTGTGGTTCCATTTTGGGCTGAAAATTATAATTACGTGAATTTACGCAAGAGAACAACATTTCTCCAGTCGGGATAAACAGGAAATGACATCTGATCTGGTGTTTGCAGTGAGGAGCCGGTGCTCCCCGGAGGAAGGAGCAAATTGAGATAATTAAAGAGATCACTCTGCTTTACTTCAGAACAACACGTAGATCTCCTCTCTCGGAGAATGTCTCCCTCCGAGTTTCCAAACAAGATACCTCGGCTATACCTTGTGTTTTTTGTAGCTTAGAAAGAGGCATCACTGTAAATTTCAGTCTGTGTCATAAGCATTTAAAAACTCCTCACTGGAGCTTTAACAGGCTCTTGTTTCTGGGTCTGCATGAGATGTGACCAAGCATAATTTTTTATGACCTTCGGATTCGGAAGCGTTAATATTTATCACGTTTTTACTTGTCAAACAGAACCAAATGTTAACTTAAAGGTGACATATCATGCTTTTTTCATCAATATATATTGGTCTAAGAGGTCACCAAAACATGTCTTTAAAGTTTATGCTCAAAAAAACACTTTGAAATCAGATTTTGGCATGCCTGAAAAGCCCTCTTCTTCAATCCTCCTCAGAACACTCTGTTTTCTCTCTGACCACGCCTCCTCAGGAAGTGGATGTGCCCTCGGCTCTCCAGCACGTTGATCTAATGTTTACATGTTGGCTGAATATACAAGGCTGCTCAGAGATCACGTTACTTCAACCCTCTGAATCTGATCCAGAATCTGATCCTGACGGAGAGGTGCCTGTAGCAGGACTTTTCTGAAGGATTGGTCATAGATTTAGTGTTTCTTGTTGTTTTATTTATCAGTATGTCGACGTGTGTCTTGGTACACAGCTACGAACATGTAGCTATGTGGCTATGCTAACTAGCGCTAGCACTTATCCATGAAAAATAAAAATCATCCACTAGACATTCAAATCTGCAGACGTGGGGAGTAAAACCGACCTCTACCAGAAAGGCAGCAGGACCTTTCTGAAGGATTGGTCACAGATTTAGTGTTTCTTGTTGTTTTATTTGTCAGTATGTCGACGTGTGTCTTGGTACACAGCTACAGCTACAGCTATGAACATGTAGCTATGTGGCTATGCTAATTAGCGCTAGCACTTATAAATGACAAATAAAAATCATCCACTAGATCTTCAAATCTGCAGACGTGGGGAGTAAAACCGACCTTTGTGTTTATTAAGACAGCCTACAACTAGCATGCCTCCCTCCTAAGCTCCTTGTTAGCACACATTTGTGCAGGTAATGAAAAACGGAGGGGGGATTCAGTATTATTTTATACAGTCTATGGGCTGAACAAGCTCCGAGCTCTGACCTCCGTGACAGACTGGATATTGTTGTGACGTAACAAAAACACGGAAGTCTGAAACGGCTCGTTTCACTCACATTTACAGAAAGTTGGAGAAATCAAAACAGGGGCAGAATGGATTTTTTTCATTTTCGGAGGGATTTGTAGACATGCCAGGGACACATATTTCAGGTAGAGAACCATTAAAAAGTCGATTTTGCATGATATGTCACCTTTAACATATGCAAGATTAAAATCATTCATTTAGAGGTGATTTGTTGACATCTTGAAGCTGACGATTTCTGTCAAAGAACAGAAATAATTGAAGACCTGCTCCTCTTCCTGCTGGTTCTCTTCCTCTTTAGTCTTAACTTCCTTTTCAACCTCTGCCCCTCCTCTCCTCTTTGGTCCTCGACTCTTCGGGGGTCTCTCTCAGCTCTTCATCGTGTTTCTTGCTCTTATATCAGCCTGTTAATGGAGTCACAGAGCCTCTACATGTAATTAACGGCTGTCCTCTCTCTCCCGTGTTCACTCTGATCCCACCGGCTGTAGCTACATCAGAGCCATGTTCCTGTCAGGATTTCTTCAGCTCCTCCTCCTCCTCTTCCTCCTCCTCCTCTTCTCTCTCTCACATGTTTCTCTGACAAGATAAAATGGAATTTCTTACAGCCGACGCAGGCGCACCATCAAGAAACTTGACAAAGTAAAGAATAATCTGCGAGCTTGGCAGAACTCTGGGTTTCGTTACGCACAGGGAAGAAAGTTGCATTTTAACTGGATTTCTTCCATTATGCAGCTTATATTGTAGCATCCATGCGTCTATCTGTGTGCCAGTTTAAAGGAAGAAAGTATTTTCCTTGATTAAAGCAAAACAGCAGGAAACAGGAAGTCATTGAGTGGCATGTATGTTGTTCCCTATAGTGCCGATTAAACCTATTTTGAAGCGCCACCATTCATAAAACATATGGAGAAAGGCCTATGTAGTCCTTATTCTCCCTGCAGCAGCAGTAATTTACACAATTGCGGCACATTTTCTCAGCGCCTACATCAAAGCCAGAAATGTGTATGAGGAGACTCTCAAAGCTTGTTGTTGCAGAGAGTTTACAGGTTTGAAGTTCTGATGTTAGTGTTTTGATGCATTCAGTGTTTTTTCTCTCTTTTCAAATGACGCTGTGATTCACAATAATTGGATGTTCTGCTTTATGCCCTTCCCTCTCTCCGTACCCATTTTCCCCGCCTCCTGACACCTCTCATCTTTTTACCTCCAAGCCAACTTTTCCTCTTTTTCTTCCTCGTCCTTAGCTATGCCTTCAGACTCCTCCACCAACCCCCTCCTCCCGCAGCAGCCTTCATCCAGCAGCCTGCCCCCCTCCTCCCGGCTCCTCAGCCTCGTCTGTAGAGCACGTCCCCTGGTTGGTCCGGTCCCGGGGGCACCCAGCAGCTGTTGGCGGAGCTGGATCTGAGGAAGTCCAAGCTGGGAACAGTCGGACCATCCCGACAGCCTGCGTACGACCCACACACCCGCTAAGAAGCTTCACTAACCCTCTGCTGCCACCACCCATGGGGACCATCGACCCGAAAGTGTACACCTCTATGTTACCACAGTCCAGTAAGTACCCCTGAATGTTTTGTAAACTAAAGTCAAGGCAAAAACCAAGTTTACAAAGTCAGGGAGCTGGATTAAAAATACAGTTCCTGGCTGCAGCCAAACTCAACATGTGTCCGATCAGTTAAGAATTCTGCGTTATGTTGCAGGATTTGAACCAATGCATCAAGGTTTATCCAAAAGGTCGAAACAAATTGTACTAAAGCAGAAAAAATCAAAACAGATTGATGATGATATATCAAGCTACCTTATGACATAGTATATCATAACATGGCATATAATGACAGCGTATCATGACAGCATATCACGACATGGCGCATCATGACATGGCGTATCATGACAGCACATCATAACATAGTGTATCATGACATAGCATATAATGACAGCTTATCATAACAGCATATAAGGAAAGTCTATCCTGACATAGTGTATCATGACATAGCATATCATAACAAAGCATATCATGACATAGCATATCATGACAGCGTATCATGACATAGCGTATCATGACATAGCGTATCATGACATAGCGTATCATGACATAGCATATCATGACATAGCATATCATGACAGCGTATCATGACATAGCGTATCATAACAGCATATCATAATACAGCATATCATAACATAGCGTATCATGACATAGCATATCATGACAGCGTATCATGACATAGCGTATCATGACATAGCATATCATGACAGCGTATCATCACATAGCGTATCATCACATAGCATATCATCACATAGCATATCATCACATAGCATATCATCACATAGCACATCATGATGTTGTGCAGCATATCATGATGTTGTGCAGCATATCATGACAGAGCCTATCACAACATATTGTATTAAAATGCAACTTACTGAGACAAAACTTATCAGTAACTTATCATGAGGTGAGTAAGAGACCCAGGGATAGATTTGTTATAAGTAAGAGACCATGAAGAAGCCTTTCATGACTTATCCATCACAGCCTAATGCATAAAGATAGAACATGTACCATGTTGTAATAATTAATTGTGGTACATATCATATCATAACTTTTCTTAAGCACGTAGAAACATGACCTAACAATGTTTGTTGTAAAATAATATATCATGATGTGACATATGTGGCGTTAGAATATGTGTCTCTAAAAGATATACATGTCCAGGGACACAGTCTTCAGATTCATGTATTTTTTCCTTTGAACAAAGTGAAGCCTCCAGTCTGGTAGAAAATGTGTCCTTCTCCTGGACTGAAGTGATTTTATTATGAATTTTGAGGTTCATCACATATGACAAGAAAAACAATATTCTTAAAAACCATCCCTGGTTCCGCTCTGCAGCTCGGCGCGCTTGTTTTTGATGTTTTTTGTCAGATTCAAGTGACTCTTTGTTTAAGCTGGATTCTCTCTGCTGAGCCGCTGCACTTTGTTTTATATTTTATTCAAGCAAGCTAAATGTGTTAGCCTCAGGCTGCTACACTGTGTGTGTGTCTAGGAGTGTGTGTGTGTGTGTGTGTGTGTGTGTGTGTGTGTGTGTGTGTGTGTGTGTGTGTGTGTCTGTGTGTGTGTGTGTGTGTGTGTGTGTGAGAGAGAGAGAGAGAGAGAGAGAGAGAGAGAGTGTGGAAAAAAACACTGTAACTGGCCTTGACATTAGCCAGAGGGTTGGATCTGATCCGGACTGACCCTCCCTCTCTTTCTCTATCTTTATGTTACCTGTCAGTCCACTGTAATGTTAACCCCCCCCCCCCTCTATCTCTCCCTCTTTCTTTCTCTCTCATATAAAATCAGCCTCTCCTCTGTGTTTTTTTTCAGCCTATTTTTAGCCATGCTGCAGGGCTTTAGCGATGGCAACCTCAGTCTGTATCAGGTGGGATGCCTTGCAATGTGGTGCTAATATCCGTGGTGCCAAGAAGATTTAAACTTGTCCTCGAGCAGAGTCAAGTCAAAATGCAAACTGTGAAACTTTTCAATACAGCAGCTCAAGCCTTGATTGCACACCTCTTAACCACCGCTTACAATTGCCTCTAGTAGGGGATCATTTGTCCAATCAGAACAAGGTACAATTTTGTTTCAGCGTGAGCCTCGCCTTCAACTCTAATCTAAGCCCAAATGCAGTAATACTCTCAGAATTACACTACCCGCCCATCTCATGAGAGGCAAATCTAGCAAGGTGTATTGTTAAATCCACGTGGGGTGGAAGCTGATGGGCAATGGATTTGACATGACATAGCCAACATGACATAGCGCATCATGACTAGGGCTGTCAAAATTGCTCCAAAATGACGTTTGAATATGCGCTCTAAAAAAATCACATAGGTTCGAACTATTCGAATATCTATATTTGCGCATTATGTCAATAACAGGTAGACAAACTTATACAAGGAGATTGTATAGGTATTTTTATTTCAGATTTAACATGCCTAAAACATACCTACACATTACAAACTAGTAAATGACTTAATGGTCTATACCGTAACACTTTTAAGACCGTAGACCTCTCTTTCGCCCCCCTCCCCTCTCTGTGCGCAATGCGCTGAGTTGTGCGAGCAATTAAAAGTCCTGACTCTTGTCCCTTATATAGGCAGGCTTCATTCAGTGATTGAAGCAAATATTATTAACATTAATTGAGGTTGAAGTTAAAAACGAAAGAGTAGTCCACTTACATTCTTTGCGCTTGTATAAAAAAAAGAGAGGAAAAACTGCATTCTATCCAAGTGTCAATGACTGTCGGGCGTTTTTAGTCCACTGTCAATGTCGGGTCTTAGGCCAAAACACGAGACAGTCCGCATGTAAGAGGCCAGTGCCGATCTCTTTTATTCACTATATTCCCAGCAGAGGAAAAGACGCGTTCAGAGCGCACTGAGAATCCGGGGACGGAAAGATTTCTCTCTGCCGTCTGCTTCACGCTGTGCATGTGCGACTCCTGTGACCTGTCCCTGACCAGTCATGCCATGCAGTGCGCCCACTCGCAAAGCAGCCGCCGATCTGTTTTTTTTTCCACAGTCGAATATTAATTTTCACAATCAAATCTCCATTTTTTTTATATTCAAATATATATTCGAATTTAGAATACTCGTTGAGAGCCCTAATCATGACATAGCGTATCATGACATAGCCAACATGACAAAGCGCATCATGACATAGCCATCATGACAAAGCGTATCATGACATAGCTTATTATGACATGGCAAATCATGACATGGCGAATCATGACATGGCGAATCATGACATGGCAAATCATGACATGGCAAATCATTACATAGCGTATCATGCCGAAGCGTATCATGGCTAGCTTATAATGACATAGCGCATCATGACAGCGCATCATGACATAGCGCATCATGACATAGCATATCATGACATAGCATATCATGACATAGCTTATAATGACATGGCGAATTATGACATGGTGAATCATGACATGGCGAATCATAACATCACGTATCATGACAAAGCGTATCATGACAAAGCTTATAATGACATGGCGAATCATGACATGGCGAATCATGACTGGCGATCATGACATGTCTAAATCATGCCAAAGTGAATCTTGACATAGCGTATCATGACATAACGATGAAGATGAGAGCGCACACTGCAGCAGAGAGTGAAGATGCTGACAGCTTGTCTCCCCAATCAGACACAAAACAAGAGCAAACTGACAAAGCTGCATCGCTTAAAGGGTGTGTTTGTGCTTGAATATCATTGGTGCAACTTTTTTTGTGATGGAGCAGATAATGCACAATTCAAGAGTTAAACTAACTTATTATAATATCTGATTAGCAAGCTCATGAACCTCTAAAATCTTATTATAAAGTCTGGTAGTAATAGTAGTCCAACATAATCCTGCAGAAAACTTGGTTTGAAGGATGAACACAATTCAGGGGAGGTATAATTCCTCATTCTCTATCTGTCTTCTTTACTTTCTTTGTCCTTTATCTTCCCGTCTCGTTCCCCCCTTCTTCAGATCTTTCAGTCTCTCTCTTCTCGCTCCTCTGGTCTCATCCTGTCATTCTCTGTGATCGCCTGCAGCGGTATGAACAGAAAGTAAAAAACTCTCGTCTACAGTTCATATGATCCCTGGACAGTTTGTGTGTGTGGAGGTGTATTTGTTATATGTGTGGGTGTGTGCATGGTGTGTGTGTTTATGTGTTATGTGTATACAGTTCCATTATGGTCCTGTTTACACCCCAGGTGGCCTCAGATTAACATTGATTTTTCGTCTCCTGGAAACCTTTCGCTCAGGAATAGCGAGCCTGCGGCGACTTCCACAGACTCTACACTCACCCTGTGACCCCCACCTCCTCCCCCCTCCCCTAACACAGAGCCTCAAGCAGGCAGCGCTACCTTCACCGACCCCCCCTCCTCCATTTTCTCCACAAAGGAGGGAAAAAACAGACTTGTGAGCGATGGTGTTGATGTTCATGGCTGGGCTTGTTTGTGTGTTTTATCCGGGGCTTGAATGACTCTCTGGGTGAAGAGAAAGAGATGTTTTCATGGTTTAATTGGATTGTTGTGGTGAGGGAGAGAGATGGAGGGAGCAGGAGTGACCTGAACCATCTGAAGATTGATGTGCGCCATTTAATAATTTGTAAGGTGGATAGAAAGCTGCACAGGAAAGAGGTTATAGCCTGTCCTCTCTCTAATGTACCCAATGTTGAGTCAGATGTTTCTCTCTGCTGATGATTTCCTGAGTCAGTGCATAGATTCTTGTTTCTTTTTCTGTTTTTCTTTCTATCAAAATGTTTACCATCAACACATTTTATAGTTCCCTGGTGACTGCAGTGAAAATGCAGAATGAAATCAACAGTTTTACAGCGCTTAGGAAACGATGTGGAGCCCTCTGAGAATCCGAAGTAGAGATAACCGTTCAGAGTTGATCTGGTTTATTTACGTCAATAACAGAGTATTCATGCTAGATGGTAAGAAACAATGCCAGGGACAGCATGTCAACACTTCTGCTTGTTGACACTGTGGCAAAAACGTCTCCAATAGCATCGTAAACAACTTGGAGAATATTTGTAATACTAAAACTTTAGATTTGTGATTAATGGGGAGGAAAGAACACTGAAGCTACAGAGGGAACTTGGTTAATGGCATTATGTCACTTTCTATTTATTTTAATATTCAATTATTTTATTTATTTTTAAACGCTTCAATTTTATTATCTGATTACTAACATTTATTGCTTTTTTAATGATTGGTATTTATTTATCTTAGACTCTTTTCTTTAGCTTTTTTATCGTCTTAAATATTTATGTTTTATCTTTAATTTACTTATATCTTAACTATTTCTCTTTGTTGTTTATTTATCTACATTTTATTGTTATTGGGGTACATTAGTCTCTACTTCTAAATCAATTCCTGCTCTATGTGTAGTCTTACATATTTGATTTGATTTTTTATAACACCTTGAATTGCATTGAATTGTATGAAGGTCAACCATGAATAAAGCTTGTTTAATTGATTGTTAAAACACAAGAAGCTGAGAAAAAAACATTGAACAAATTGAAGAAAAACAGACACGTATTGGCTTTAAGACAAGATAAGATAAGCCTTTATTATATAAGAGCAATTCAAGTAATTAGTATATCTCAAGAAAAATATGTACCAAACAAAAAGTACATCTACAGCAGGGGTTCCCAAGTGGGGGTGGCCAGACACTCATTTGGGGTCGCAAGATGTTCTTTGTTTTTTATGTAATATAAAATTTCGGATGTTGCCCTTACTGTAAATATGTGTTTTGTTTTCTGCCATTCTTGTGTGCCGATGACTCCTAGGTTAGGACACTTAATAACAAAATCTCCGGTAAACAGCGGTTATTCATAACAGCACAGGAACAAAACCATATGTGGCATGTAGGTAGCTAATTTTCTGCAGACCAGTAAAAATGAAGTGTGGAAGCTACATTTAATCACTTCATGGGATAGTGAGATCGCAAGTCTTTAGTAACTATATTTTGGGGGTCGCTGGCCGAAAAGTTTGGGAACCCCTGATCTACAGTATATCTACAGAATCAATGATACAAGAAATATGTACAGAGTAAGAACATAGGTTAAAACAAATTGCACACGTTGAGGAGTGAGATGAAGTGAGTGATAATTGCACATTTTAGCAGAGTTTCAGGACTTGTTGAGTGGAAGAAAACCTTATACAGGTGCTGCTGTTATTTTCTGCATCATATAAGAATGAAAACGTAAAAGCAGTTATGTTAAGATTTTATCGTGAATGAAAATGATCAGTTTAGTGTGCTTTAAGGTGGGGCTACGACTCAGAGGTAGTTGGTTATCTTGCTTTCTGTCCATGTGGAAAAGTGTCCTTAAGCAAGACACTTGGTGCCAAAGCTCCCTCTGGTGTCTGTAAAATGTAAAACGTGTCGTAGACTTCAGATATCTGTTTTGCAACCAGCAGTCGCCACCTGCTGGCCATTAGGAAGCTTACAGGTAATGCGTTTTTGAATCGGCTTCACTCCTGCATCCTTTAAAAAAGTCTGCGTCTATAAACCCTCTGTAAGCCATTTTATATCATCCTGTGTGAGCTTGCACTGACGGTGTGGAGTTTGAAAGGTGTGAGTATTCAGGAGGATTATGGGTAATGTAGTTTTTTTTAGTGCTTGAGTCATACAGGGATTAAAAGACAGCATATCTCTGAATGTGCGTCTGCGATTTGGACGTTATTCCTTTTTAATCTGTTGCTTGTGAGTCACCAATTTTATGGAACAAGGAGTATCAAATCACCCCTTTGAAGCCTAAAATGCTGGCCTAAGATCTTCTTGCCAAAGACGCATCTCTGACATAAACACATATTTTCCAGGAGATATAGTTGATGTCTCGTTTTAATCCGAACGAGAGGCAGGAACTTAATTTAAAATACGGTAAACAAATGAAGCGAAGAACAAACAAAGCACAATTATGCTCGCGCTGTAAAAAAAGAGGTGATTAAATAAGGAATAAATATTCTTCTTCTGGCCTTGAGCCGGAGCAAAGAGGTTTTTATTCTCCACCACACACAGAAACTTCCTCCCTCTCCGCTCCCTCATTTCATATCAATTTTTAAACAGCGACCTTCTTCTCTTTTCAATGTGGTCTCTGAAGCCTGTCTGCAGAGTAAAGTGTGATGGTGGGCAGTTACTCACCTAAATTGGCCTGAATGTGCGCTTTAATGCTGGAAGCTGTAATGGGATTGTCTGACTCAATGTCTGATAGTGAGAAAAGACATTTCTGTCGCAGCTGGAGGCAGACACAATCCAGCTGTGATGGATGTTTTAAAGCTTATGGCTTCATCTCGCCTCGTAGGACGCACGTTATTACCAATGAAAAGCTCCGAGATGGTTTCAAATGGTTATGTGTTGCATTTGGATGACCACAGAGATTTCTGTTGCAGTCGTCCTCAAGTTGAGCTCTTTTATGGCAGAAATGTTCATCACCTCGACTGATAGAAAGCCTCAGCTGTTTTCACTGAGAGTGGAGCGACAGGAGAGGTCAGGGGGGCCATCAAAAGCATGAGGATACACCCTCAGTGTGAGACTAAACATGCATCAATGAACAGCATGATCAGACGTAATGATTGAATCATCGTGTTGCAGGTGAGCAGACAGGTAAACGTATGAACGCTCTGATTTCAGAATGACCCATTGAGATCCTGGTGTCAGGTGGCTGAGGTGGCAAGAAAGCAAGAAACACTTGAGACTTGAACCCTCAGGTGTGACGTAAAGATGGAGCAGTGGAGGAGAGTGGAGGTGGAGAGTTTGTCCTCCGTCTGCTCTTTGATCAGAGAGAGTCTTAGAATTTTAAACAAGATGGTGAAATTATCAGGATGTGTGCTGAAACCCTAAAACACCTTCAGTCCACACTTTGAACTTTTGTTACACCGCCTGAATGAAGGAGTTTAAGAGTTTTACAGACGACTATTTGTTACCCTCCATCCATTTTGTTCTGCTCCTCTCTTTCCTCGAACATTCACCAGCTCTTCTTGTTAGATCCTGTGGTCCGTCACAGCACCAGATCTGATAGGCTTCTATTCTAGTCAATGGGTTTACTTCCACTGGATCCGCTCCGTTACATTACACAAGACTTCTATTTTTGCCGGATGCCGGAGCAATCTCAACAGAGCAGATGGAGCGGGACAGGAAGTCAGGCACCAAAACAAAATGAAAACATCCGGTTAATTTTCAGAATAAAACACTCTGTGTTATCACCAGATCGTATTTCACTTAACTACAACAACAAACCGTCATGATGAGCCAGGCCTGGAGTCAACAGGTCAGAGGTTTTCAGAGGACCAGAAAGACAACATGGATGAGGAGAGGAGGAGGAGAATCCTTGATTCAACAATTACAGCGGGAAAACCTCGGTCCACATGACTCCTGCTGTCCGGCAGTCCTGCTCCGTGCTGGGATCTGAAAACGCAACCAGTGGGTGTTGACGCATGAGAGAGCACAGAGCTGGACTGCTGCGGATCTGGTGGAAGTACCGGTTTAAAGTCTTACATTTCTAGCTCCTCCTCCAGTCTGGTCAGAGCTGAAGAGCCTTTCGGAGGAGAGGTAACACGCCTTCAAGGTCAACATGGATGAGGAGAGGAGGAGTAGAATACTTGATTCAGTGATTACCGCGGGAAAACCTCGGCCACATGACTCCAGCTGTCCGGAGGTCCTGCTCCAGCCCGACTGCAGTGGATCAGAGATGGACCGGACACAGATCTGGCGGAAGTGGGATGTCAGTTACGTAGGCCAAAAGGAAAAGAGGTCTAGTGGAGGCGCCTTAAAGTTAAAAACAACAATGACATGACTTGAAACTCTAAACAAGAGGTCCACTGTTGAATTAATCGCTTAGGCTTGGCAGAAAACTGATTAATGTGTGTCTTTAAGGGACAACATGAGACTCCTCAGATGAAAACAGGAGCAATAATCTGATGCAGCAGTCACATGTAAGGTCTTGGTACGGTTTAATAAGTAAAAATTGTATATGCATAAACATTCTTTGAGTAAGTAGCACATAACATTAACTTGAAGTATCCACAGTGCTGCTTAATTTGTTGTTTCTCTAAATTTAAAGTTGGTTATTTTAAACAAGATTTGTAACATTCAGAGACAAAATATTGGTAATATCTCTTGTCTTCATTACAAAGATACATTTAAAATAATAGGTTGAAAAATTGGTTCCATGCTTTGTTGCAAAATCCTTTTCATCTCTAACTTTGTCGAGTGTTTCTCATAGAAATAGGACAAAAGATAGTTCAACCCTTTTGATCCCACGACGAGCATTTTTCTGAGATACCTTCCAAAACTTCCCCAAACACAAAGCTCATAGCCAGTCTCTCTGTGTCTTCCTGACACTTTTCTGCTGAGGTAGGCCGTTCTGCAGACAGCCAGGCTTCAAACAGACAGACAGGAAGAATAAAAGAGATAAAACAGGCAGACGGAGAAGGGCCAAACACGCGTGTGAAGCTGAGGATGAGGATGTTGGCTCTCTCTCCCTGCAGAGACACGTTGTCTCCTCAAAGACACCTTTCATCTCTACTGTATTTACTTCAAACTGTCTCCAGGATCAATAACCCCGCCCCCTCCGTCTTCACCTCCTACTGCTGTGAGTCTCTCCATCTTTGGCGTCCGCCCAGAGACAGACGTGGCTGATGTGACCCCCGGCGGGCGTTTCACACCTCCACTCCAGCTTGTCTGGTAAATAAATCCACCTGTCTGAGCCGACGAGGCGCTGCTCACCTCGTACCCCCATCCTCTCAGATGAACACCCCCCCCCCCCCCCCCGAGGCTGAGCCAGGCACCGTGAAACTCTCCTTTATGGCGTTGTTCAGCGTGGATGTGTAACCTTTGCCTCGGCTCTGTACCGCTGCAGCTCATTGTGTTTTTTCACACAATGATTTCTAGTGGCGCTCGGCTCAGTTTGGATCCGCTCTGACAGCAGCGTGCTGAGAAGTCATACAAACACATTTGGTTCTGCTCCATTTTGAAAATGAACCTGGCAGGATATTTCTACACCGCATTTACAGACACACAAGGTCAGCTGTACTGTACCAAATAAAGTGCTGGAACTAAAAGGTGCAGGCTCCGAGGCTGGAGCAGCTCCAACTCGCATCTCTGGTCATGAAACTTCACCGGCAGCTCTCATTCTGTTCATCTTCACAACATAATACTCGATGATTCATTCATTCCTCACGTAAGAGGGAGCCAGTTTTGGAGGTCTTACCTGAAGTGGAACAACCTCACTTTGCAGAGAGACGTACACAGTCCACTTGGGATTGAGAGGAGGTAAAGAAAAGGTGGATTGTGTTTGTGCGGAAGTTTAGAAAAAAACTGATGTTCTGGTACTTTATTGTGCACAAAAAAGTAGCCGGTGTTCAGGAAAGTTAATTTAGTGTTTTGTAACATAACTGGAATTTTTGTTTTATGCATTTACAGAAAGAAATAATAAATACATGTGATCATAATTCAGACTTTGATGGTTTGATGAACGTGGGGGTCGCAAGAAAGTTTCAGTGATGGACGCACTTGCACGTTAGAGAGAGAGAAGCTGCTTCTGATCAATAAGTTACAGAATATGCAACCACAGATTTGCTAAATGTTGATCAATCATTAGAGTTCTGGTCCTCAGTGCCATCCAAAGATTATTTTCAACTGCAGAACTTTCACCTGGAACCTTTTGAGGAACTATGCTCATTGCTGCAGCAGGAACCAGGGTCTAAATTTAGCTCTGGTATAATACTTTCCAAGGTCCACTATTGGGGGCGTGGCCTGCAATACTGATCGTTTCTGATTGGTGGGGTACCTGCAGTGTTCTTTATTCCACCCTCTGTCCACAATAAAATCACACACACCTGTGATTGACTTGGTTTAATAACTCCTGAACATTGGTCTTCTCTGAGCCTGATAGTGTGAATGTGTCAGCTCCCGGTGTTCCAGTCTGAAGAGTGACCCTGTAAACTGGAGACCTTCAGCTGAACGTGTCAGTGTTTGTAGAGTTTACAACAGCTGTTGAAACACAGAAGGAGTCCTCGGGAATGCAAACTAGTTTAGTTTTTATTCAAATGTCCAAATATCCTCATCAGATATTTAATGATCATCTAAAGACATTTGTGAGGGATGCATCTGGCAGGGTCACTCTTTAAACTGGAATACTGGTCGATCTCTAACATGGCTTTAAGATCAGTCTTCTAGCTTTGAGTCGAGCGTTTCAGATGGTTTGAATCCTCTTTGTCTCGAGAGCTCGTCTCCTTCCAAGTGTTGTTTCAGTGAATCCATCTGCAATAAATCCCGATCAAAAACAGCACAAGAGGAATCTCCTTCATGTTAACAGGCTAACTGTAGTGTCACTCATCATGAAGCCGGCCTGTCTGTCTCCTTCTCCGGCGTCATCTTTGTTGAATGGCCTTCGTCTCTGTCTTACTCCCCTCTACTGGTCTGGTGGTGTAGTGTGATAACTTTATTGCCACTCCATACATCTCTGGCCTGATTTAGTCAAAAAGCACCTAAAGTTGGAGGTTTTAAAGCGCATCAGAAGCTGTAAATAAACACATACAGCTATCACAGCATGATTTCAACCTCAACACATATATTCATGCATTCATTTCACATTTCTTGATGCCTCTAGGTGTCCTAAAATATATTTCTTTGCCGCTTATAACCACCTTATTTCTATCACTAGAATTTAAAAGCAGCCAACAGGATTGAAGCTACTGTCTAGTATTTCAAGGAATCACAGAGAAGTAAAGGTAGTGGTTTTAACAAAGAGTCAGATCATAAAGGAGGCTTGATAATGATTTCAGTATCAATGAAAACTAATAATCCCCATCTCTTGACTTCATGTCGACATCATGTTTCAGTTTGTCTGCAGTCAAGCGTGTTCTTTGTGATGCAGTCTCAGCTCTCTGTTGTGAAGTTGATCTGATCTGAAGTGAATATGTGATGCAATAAAGAGTCATAAAGTTGCGGCATCATAAACCTGCAGCAGAGCAAGGAGTGTTTCAACTCTAACCTTTTGTATTTACGCAAAGTGTTCATTTTCAAAGAAATCCACTGAAGCAAAAAGATGAAGAAAGCAGGAGCTACAGCTCGTGTTCTATTTAAACCTAATCATCTGTTACATGTGTAATTTTCATAAATACATACATTGTGTGAGCCGCATGTAGACCGTATATGTAATTTCGAGTTTTAACCACAGCCAAGAGAACTTTATCTCCGCAGGGAGAATTGCCGTGATGGAAATTTCCAGAGGTTGTCTTCATTGTTCTCAGCTGGATCCTCTAAAATGGAGCTTTTTTCTTATTTTCATGCTGTTTACTGTGAGGCTGAAAGTATGATTCAACAGTTGGAAATAAATCTTATTCTCAGCAGGAGGCTGTGAAGCAGACAGCCATATCTTGCTTCGTAAGTGGAGATGCCTCTTTCTTTGGGAGGAGCAAGGACGCCTGATTTCCACCCCTTTAGAGGGACCTGGGTTGACTCTTCAGGACAGACTTATCTCTAGACTTAATGCTTTGATTTTTCAACCTTTTAAACATCCAGAGATTAGTTCTGAGTCTGATATGGGCTGTTCACATTTGTAGACGTATTTCAGTGTTAATTTACTCCCTTTGAGAGCCGTGATTGGTTGATTATTGTGATCCAAGCATCCATCCGTAAGTGCAATATCAACCTATTTGGACTACTTTGACCATAAGAAAGCTAAGCATGAGAAAATAAAGACTAGTTTCATAACTCTGATAACTTTGTACAAGTATCCATTTCCATCCGAATACGTACGTCCTGCGAGGACTCTTCTGTTGATTTATGCGCCCCCTTGTGGACAAAGCAGCACATCTGATCTGTTTTCCTTATGGCTAACTTCCACCTGATCCGTGTTTAAGTCCTTCCACGACACTGGCATGGATACGTTTCAACTCAAGTCAGGTGTTTTATCTTCCACTGGCTCCGCTCCTTTGCATTTCTGCTCCCTCTCAGCTCTGGCAATCCCGTAACTTCTGCAGCAGATACGCAAGACTTTATTGTTGCCAGATGCCAGAGCATGGTGCATCAACTAACACAGGGCAGATCAGTTTTGGAGCTCTCAAAACTGAAAATCTTGAAGCATCTCTTGCAATCAAACGTGTCTTTAGCATAAAAAAACATGTTGGACTATCAGAGCTAACCGTTGTTATCTGCTAAGCTCTCTAGCGCAATAAATGGTGTTGCAATTTCTCCTCTTCATGTTTGTTCACTTGTATATTTTATTGAACCCGTTGTATAGATACAGATACGTGGACGACACCACACTCACATCGGAGATCGTGTGAACCCAGCGACCCACAAACCGATGACCTGAACGACTGACAGGAACTAGGCTCACGACCACATGAGACTACCTTAACACACCAACAACTGTTACGGCCAAATTCCACCAGATCCGTGGAAGTCAGGCACCAAAACAAAATGAAAACATCCAGTTCATTTTCAGAATAAAACACTCTGTGTTATCACCAGATCGTATTAACTTAACCACAACAACAAACCGTTATGATGAGTGGAGCCAGGCCTGGAGTCAACAGGTCAGAGGTTTTCAGAGGACCAGAAAGACAACATGGATGAGGAGAGGAGGAGGAGAATCCTTGATTCAGTGATTACCACAGGAAAACCTCTGCAACATGACTCCAGCTGTCTGGTGGTCCTGCTCCATGCTGGGTTCCGAAAATGCAACCAGTGGTGTTCACGGACGAGAGAGCATAGAGCACTGCTGCGGATCTGGTGTACTGGCTTACATTTCTAGCTCCTCCTCCAGTCTGGTCAGAGCTGAAGAAGCCTTTCCGAGGAGAGGTAACCGACTTCAAGGATTTCTACCAAATCATATGCCCTTTCAGATCAAGCTTTGAATTACCATGACCTGGATGACTGGGAACCTTCACAGACAAGTTGTGTATATATATGTTGTTTTTCTTCATCCTGAGTTCCCGCACACAACTATTTCTGATCACAAATATTGAGAATGTTTCATATTAACGACCATCTCATGAGCAGATCAGGGGAAATTAATCCCTCTAGGCTCACCCTCACACCTCATGAACGTCTGGCAGGATAATCTCCAGAACCATCCACTAATCAGGCCTCAGCTGATTTAAGTCTGAAGGAGGAAATCAGGCCCAAAATCAGCCAGATTATCTTGTAGTGTGCACTCTGCTTCACTTTCAATCAATCTTACCGCAGACAGAGAGGTGGAGCTGAGGCGGGCCTTCAGCCTTGAGGCAAACAGCTACACTACGCCCACCTCTTCATCAACTCCCAACGCTCCCACTTATGCAGATCTGTCTGAATCTCAGCTTTAATATCCACAAAGAGACGAGCTTTGAGGAAATTCAACAAATAGAGAAATGAGAGAGAGTAAATTATGTTCTGTTCAAGGATGTGAGGATGTCTTTGTCTTTGCATGGGACATAAAGGGGTTTCCTTTGTTTCTGCAGCCAGCCCCAAGTGGACACTTTAAGAACTGCAGTTTCTGCATTTCTGCATTTCCTTCAAATTTAAACATCAGAGGTTGCAAGTCCTGGAAACACCCAAACTCTTTCAATATTTAACTGCTTCTTCATCAGGTTTGTAGACATCTTATTTTGGACTTCAGCTTTGGGTTGCAACATCTTTGTGTTTACTTACAGAAATAACTGAGTTATCTTTGTGAAGCTTCCTCTTCTTGGAGCTTGGACGTCTTTTTCACGGTTGATGTTTACAGGAGTCTAATCCTGATCTTTGCTCCCTCTCTTGGTGTAATCCTCTGCACTTTGGAGGCTGTTCCAGGTGTTTTGTTTCTTGGGGAGGAGAGCGGATGTTTATTGATCAGGAAGTGAAGGAGTTGCAGTGCGGATGGGGGAAAGAGGAGGATTGTGGGTAAGAGGCCTGGGGATGTGTTCAGACATCACAAGGCTGCTCAGGGAATCAGAGAGGAGGTTTGAAAAAACACTCTCTCTTTGTCTCCTGTCGTCTTGTTTTCTTTATTTTCTTTCAGCCTTGAAGAGAGGATCCGATGACTTCATCGTTTGTAGAGTTTAGAACGTGGAGACAAAGAGGTGGAGTGTTTACTGGTGGAATCTTCTTGTTTATTTATGTACTTGCTTCAGTTTTTGAGAGGTTTCTGGTCCGTGTGTTTCTTCATTGATTCTCTGATTGTCTGTTTTCTTGTTTTTTTTATTTCATACTCTAGTCAAAGGATGAAACTTCATCATGTTGACATGTTTGGATCAAATGCTGTAGGATGCAACCCCCTTGGTTTAACCCATATGTTTCTTTACTGCCGCTCTTATGAAGCACAAAGTTGGCAGCCAAAAGTTACAACATTTGAAAGCCACCAACATCCTAAGAAAGTATGCATTGGCTGACAAATCAATCAATCAATCAATCAATCAATCAGACTTTATTTAAAAAGCGCTTTTCATACAATGACATTGTAACACAAAGTGCTGTACCAAATAAAAAAGAACCCATAGCGCAAAAATAATAAGGATGATACTCAATCGTCCTAAAACGATTTCAAACCAGAGCTCTCTTTCTGTCCTGCAGGTGCGAGCCTTCCAAAGCCACAGGTGAAGACGGCATCTCTGGTCAGGCCAGTAAGGCTCGCTCTCCTCTGCTCCCTGTCTCAGTCCCAACGGCGCCGGATTTACCGAAGAGGGAGCAACAAAAGCATCCGAAGATTCAGCTGCCAACGTAAGTCGAGTCATGTTTGTTTTTATACGTTTCAAACAGCATGCATGACTAAAGCTATTTGAAAAACAACTAAGTAAAGAGTGAATAAGAGTAATCAGAGCCTGCAGGGAGAGCTCACAGGGTTTATGTCAAACATTAAGACTCCTGGATCAGTCTGATCCGTCCTGATGTTCCAGCTCAAAGAGTGTCCGCTGAGTAACATCTAATGCTGCGCTCAGTTTATCGTCACTTATTTGTATTTTCCTTGCATTAAACACTCACCCTGATGAATATTATGTTTGATGCATTGGTTATAGCATGAATTAACAGGCTTTAGAGCACATCATCATTTTGTACTATATCTTTCTGCCTTTTGCTGCAGCTGTTGCCATGGGAATCCTGCAACAGCTGTTAAACTAATTGGTTTTATCAGGCGTCTTTGAGCCCGTCTCACAGTCGCTGCAGACCAGATGCATTCAGGTCCGCTACGTCTCATATAAATCTAAAAAGTTCCATGTTCAGATCCAGCTGCAGCTTTCTACAAATGCAGACCGTGTCTCGAACGTAAACTGACCCTGAGAAATCGGGTCACGTCTGCAAAGTTGGAGAAACTTTGGTTGGAAGGCAGGAGAGCAGAGACGGAAAACTCTCTGGCGTAAAATGTCTTACTGGCATTTGAGTTTAGACAAAAAAAAAACCCTCAGTATGTTGAATAATGTATCTGCTCACTGCCACACTGAAGATGTGTTTATCTACACTACTTCTGATTATTTCCCTTCTCTCTCCAGAGTCCACTCTATTAAAGTCCATCTTGTTTACTGGGCAGTGTTTATTGATTTATCAACCAGTTATAAGAGTGAACAGGGTCATTTCATGCAGGAGGGAAAACAGAACCGGTCAGAACACGAACATGACTTCTTCTATTTGTACAACTGTAAAATACTTGTCTTTTTACAGACTTATCCAACAGTTATTTCAGCATTTATAACCTTGGCTCTACTTTTACAAATATAAAGGCATAAATGATTCAATGGAACAAAAAGTTATGGCACTGCTCCTTTAGATTCCTTCAGTCAGCTACCATGTGATCTCTATTTACAGATTCTGCATGTAAATGTAGAGAAACAGGGGTCTTGATTTGGTGTGATTTCCATATGGTTCCCGCAACAATTCCTTCAAAACAGCGCTTCAGGAACAGATGGGTGACGTCACGGATACTACGTCCATTATTTATTCAGTCTATGGATGGGACCTAAGGGGGACATGATGACTTTATTCTCATTCAGGGTTTTGAGGATGGAAGTATTACGACTTTTTCAGATTCTAAACGTAAGGAGGGGTTTGGCGACTTTTACAAGGATGGGACATACGGGATGTGCTTGAGGACTCTTTTCAGTCCCAGGGTGTATGAAGGGTGTATACAAGATTTTCAGGTTAAGGACGTATCAGGGCTCACTGCAATCCAGCAACACCTCCCAAATGAAGCTTTGCCTTTATTACCCCTTTGCAATTACACATTGATCTCTGCAACAGCAACTGTGAGCCCGCAGACTCAGGCGTTACACATTGCCACCTTCAATCCACCATTACACCTCTGTTATTACCTCTAAGGAAGGATCCAAGGTGGAATGACTAAGCCCTGCTGTTGCTCCATCGTGCATCACACGTTGTAAACAAGGCGTAACAAGGGTGTAAATATTCGGTCTTTAAACATAGTAGATGGGGCGCAGGTTTGGCTTGGAGGTTAGAAGCTAGTCCTCATGCAGACAGTCTCAGATCTAGTCTAACTTAAGGTCCCATTCACTCTCTATCCACTGTCCTGTCTTCTCCCAAATATAGGGAAAAAAAGCAAAGAAAATTTTGACAATATATAAACAAAGAAATGGCTGCAAGAATGAGCCATTTGAGAAATATCTAGAGGTAGAATCTCACCTCTCTATATCTCAACATATCGTCTCTTCTCATGTCGCTGTGTGGACTGCTAACAAAGCAGCACATCCACAGGAAAGGAAGTCTTAGCCTGAAGTTGTCATTGCTAACCACTTCCAATCCCGAGGCGAGATCATCTTAGATATCTGACGGGCTTCTGAGAAAGACAACCATGAAACCAGCCGTGACATATGCTGCGTAATCCACGGGGGTAAATAACTCTGATCCGACTTTATCCTCTCAAAGTTCTGTTTCTATCAATCTGATGGAGCAGATCCAAACTTTTAGTCCCGTTTTCATTAAAATATGTAAAGAAGACAGAAAATAGGGCGCATGCTGAAGGAATCCCAGGAGAGGAAAACAAGCTGGGCTCAGCAGGGGGGCGACTGGAATGAAGGAGACAGCCCGAGGTGTAGCAGGTGTCAGATGTAGGAACATGAGTCACTGCAAAACCGTCCTTCAACATCCAGCGTGAGGAAAATAAAGGGAAGAGAGGAAGGAGGGGAGGATGAAAAGCAGTCTGAGAGAGAGGAAAACAGGAGGAAGTTACACACACACACACACACACACACACACACCTGCTCAGCTTTGTCAACACACCTGTTTCCTTCCATTCAGAGAGCCGCCGGCTTTTCAGATGCTGAAGAAAACAGAGTTCATTAGTGATTGAGAGAAGGGGAGAAAGGAGAGGAGGATAAGAAGGAGAGAGGGAGGTGATGGGAGGAAAAAAGAGGATACGAATGTAGAGGAAGGAGGGAAGGATGAGGAGGAAATAACAAAAAGAAAGAGGGGAGGAGGGGTTAGAAGATGGAGAGAGGGGGGTGATGTGAAAGGAGGATAAGAAAGTAGAGGAAGGAGGAGGAGGTGGTGGGGAAAATTAAGAAAGGAGGAGGATGAAGTAGAAAAGCAGAAGAAAGGGAAGGAGGGGCAGAGGAATAGCATAAAGGAAGAGAGAAAATTGAGGAGGATGAAGAGAAGAGAGGGGAAGAAATAAGAGGAAGAGTCGGGTTGAAAGGAAATAATAAACATACAGAGGAAAGTGAAGAGGGTTTGGGAAAAACAGGAGGAGGAGAGAGGAAGGATAGGAACAGAGAAGGTGAGATAGGAGAGGAATGAATACAAGTATGAGAGATGGAGATATAAGAAGAATGAAAGTGAGGAGGAGAGTGATAGAAGAAGGAAGGGCAGAGGAATAAAGGTGAAGAGGGGAGGAAGAAATTTTGATGGAGATGAAAAATAGAAGAAAGGTATGAAAATGGGAGAGGAGATGAGGAGGAGAGGTAAAGAGAAAGAGGGAGGAGGAGATTTCAAATGATTAGATAAAAAATAAAAGGGGAACAGGAAAGAGGAAAGAAGAGGAGAGGACGGAGGAGTAAGGAGAGGGAGAATGCAAGGAAGGACAGGAAGGAGGAGGGTAGGAGGAGAGAAGAGAGGAATAAGAAAAGAAGGAGGGAGTAGAGGAGTTAAAGGAAGATTGAAGGGAGGATAATAGAAAAAGGAGATGGAGGAGGGAGAGGAAAATGAGAAGAGAAGATATGAGAAAGTAGAAAAGGAGGAAGGGGTAGAAAAAAGAGAAAGACGAGGAGAATGGAGACGAGTAGTAATAGGAAGAGAAGAGCGAGAAGATTGGAGAGGAAGAAGAAACGAAGGACGAGGAGGATTAAAGGAAATGAAATGAGGAAAAGCAGTAGAGGAAATGACTTTAGGATAAAGACGAGAGGAGGGAGGAGAGGGAAAACAAGAAGGAAGGGAGGATAATAGGGAAGGAAAGGAAGAGCACTTGAAAAAGAAAGGACATTAAGGAGAGAGATAAGAGGAAGAGGAGGAGGAGAGGTATAAAAGAGCCGGAGGAAGGAGAAGAGGGTGATAAAGAAAAGAAAAGGTGACTGGAAAATTAGAATCAGAAACCAGGAGGGAAGAGGAAGAGGAGGATGGACTGAAGAGGGCCAGGAGAGAGATGAAGAGGCTGATTGAGAGGAGAGGAGAGAGTGAGGGGGAAGCAGAGGATGACAAACGGAGATATAAACGATGGAGGACGAGACGGATGTGGTTAAATATTCATATGAGACTCAATGACAAGGAGGAAGAGGAAGGAGGAGAGGAGGAAGAGGAAGAGAGGAGGAAGATAAGGGTAAACCAGAGCAAGAGGTGTCACTGTAGCAATGGGAGAAAGATGGAGGGAAGGGGTGATACAGAAAAATAAGCTGGTAGCCATGACATCCTTAGGAGGAGGAGGCGGTGGTTGCTGAAGAAGAGAAGATAAGGTGAGAGAAAGAAAATCACAAGAGGAGCAATAAAGCGATAAGGAGAGGAGGAGAAAATGAGATGGAGAGATGTGTGAGAGGGAAAGAGAGAGAGATAGAGGGGCGAGTTAAAGGTCAGCAGGTCTTTCTCTTCATCTGCTGTTCTATCTCTGTAATTGATCTAGTCTTTTCCCATCAGCCCCCTGGCCTATCTATCTCTCTCACACACACACACACACACACACACACACACACACACACACACACACACACACACACACAAACACACACGCACGCACGGCTTGTTAATACTGGAACACAGTGAGTGAATAATGTAAGTGCGACACAATGCTGCTTTTATGATGTAGTTCCAGCAGTGATTTATCTGAAAGTGGCGCAGGAGAAGCGGAGGGAGATAAGGAGGAGAAGTTCAGACTTCCCTCCACCGTCTGAGACTCTGAGGTCCATCGATTCCTGCTGGAGAGGTGAATCTTTAAAAACACCTCACTAATGTAGGGGGGGGGGCAGTTACCTGATGAAAGGAATCTGTCTGAGGGAAATCGTTCTTTTTTACACTCAGAGTAAAATAATAACTTCGACCTGATCTCTGTCAGTGAGGTTGTGATATTGCATTAGATTACATTACACTGTGGTACAATGTTGCAATATGTTCCAGAATGTTACATTGTGTTCCATAATGTTACATTGTGTTCCATCATGTTACATTGTGTTCCAGAATGTTACATTGTGTTCCAGAATGTTATATTGTGATACATTCTGGTTCCAGAATGTTATATTGTGTTCCATAATGTTGGATTCTGGAACCCAATGTTGCGCAATGTTCCATAATGTTACATTGTGTTACATTTCTTTTTTTAAAGTTATATTTTTGGCCTTTTTGCCTTTATTGATAGAACAGCTGAAGAGAGACAGGAAATGTGGGGAGTTGAGAGTGGGGGAAGACATGCAGAAAATGGTCGAACAGCCGGGAATCGAATCGGCGACCCCTGCGACGAGGACTGTAGCCTCTGTACATGGGGTGCTTAATCCGCTAGGCCACCAGCGCCCCACATTGTGTTACATTTCTTAAAGCTACTTTGCGTTACATCACTTAAAAACATAAAGTAACATTTCTGAACGATACTTTATTTGACAATAACTTACAGCTACTTAACTTAAATTGCTGCGATTGCAGCCTCTGGTGGCATCGTTGTCCAAGACAAATTTCCCTCAGGGGACAATAAAGTTTATCCTTATCTGTATTCTTACCCTTGATAAGGCGGAGTTAATCATCAATTTGCAAAACAAGGAGCATAGCAATTTGGCTGACAAGGAGACATGTTAAACCTCAATGGACCCTCCTCTTTGTGTCTTGGTTTGTTGACTGTTAGGTTGAGTCCAATATGTCTGCCACCATCATCAGGCTTCACTATTCCTCTTCAAAAACCATTGAGTGACGTCATTTAGTCCTTGTTTTACAGTCTATGGTTTTATCAGGTTGCATATTAGGTTGCAAAGTGACACTACATAACATGTATGTTTGTAATTAACTATATCTACATTAAGTCACATCTTGGCACGACATTGCAAAGAGAAGAAAAGGTCTGCATAATTATGTTGCTTCATCCCAATTAAGTAAAATAAGTTGCTGATGCACAACTAACAAAATATTTAGATGGTGCACATTTTAGAATATATAAACTTTTAAAGATAACAGAAAAGACACAAAATAGACAAATAATAATGTTCACTTTAATGTTTCTGTACCCATAGTAGTAATAGATCAATATATTGTTCTGTCTATTTAGCATCATTTATGAAAATGCATCAAATTTCAACCATACTTTAATTCATTATAATGGTTGCGTGAACTGAAAATATCAGACATTAGGCTGTACTGATTCTAAAGATATCACACTCTGGAAAAACAAAACAAAGCAAAGTAAATACCAGTGCAGGCACCTGTGGACGGTTTCTCTCTCAAAGCTCTTTAGTGTTACAGACCGCTCTATAATCTCAGGACCCATTGCTCACAGGAGTTTTTAGCTAACGTTGCTAAAAACAGAGGAAACAGTGTTTTTGTTTGAGACTATTCTTGTCGGCACATTAATCCACATGTGGAGCTTCAGTGAGTCTTTGGCAGCAGGTCGGTGTTTGTGAGTCTGAGTCAAAATAATCTACGAGTGTTGAAGAAATCGTGTGTCAGCCAGAACAACAGTGTGACTCAGTGATGTGTTTTTAATCGCTTTTGGACGAAGGAGTGATGCTCTGTTTTCTGAGACATCATTCCGAAGTGTTTGAGGCTAACACATGCAAGGGATTTTTGTTGGTGTGATGGTGCAACATGATCAATATATTTCGAAGTGTGCATGTTTTGGTTGAATGCACTTTGTTGTTCCCCCTCGTTTCTTTACTTTCACTCCTTTTTCTCGGCTCATTTTCAGATTACAGCCATGCCGACGTCTGGTTGAACTTGCTTCTGATTAGTCGAGCGTCTTTGTTTCGTATTTCTTGCAACCTTTCAAAGTTTGCACTGGAGCACAATCAGGACTGGTGTCTGTGTGAGTCCGCTCCCCTTGCTGTGTTGTGCTGAAGCTGAACTTGTGACGGATTAAAGAGCGGTGTAAATCCAGGTCAGCAGGCTGACAGAGATAACAGGATATCAGAGAGAGACATGAAGCATCGACAGGCGTTTTATCCCATTGATGAAGCATTTACTGTCACTGCTGTTTGGGGTCAACAAATGAGATCAGGAGGTCACTGGGATTTTGTGATGCTTTTATACTCTCCTGATTTCTGAGAAGCCTTTTTTTGGTTTGTTGAAAGTGGAAATAGCTCGCAGTGAGAGGCTTGGCGATGAGCTTTTATGGTCTCACTCAGAGTGAAAGTGGAAGGTCAAAGAGTCACGCTGCCGGTGTTACACAGATAAGCATCAGCGTACACATGATGTGGATCTCTGCGGTCACTTATGGGTGAAGAGAGTTTTATGTTGCCTGTTAAAAAGAGCTGCAGAGTTTCAAACTGCACGAAAAAAACCTGGACCAAGATGTGGACCAAATCTTTTACGATGTGTTTACGGGTCATTAGGTGGTGGTGTTCGCTGGTTGACCAGCTGTCGCTGCTGCTGGTGGTGGATTCAGGTTAACTGTCTGTCCCGTTGTGATCGGACCGCTCTGATGATTTAAACAGAAGCGATCTAAAAATCCATACATGGCTAGAGGGGAAAGCAGTGGAAAGCTGATCCCACGCGACCCCATCCGATCAGGTTAAAAGCTTTAACTAGACCACACTCATATCGGATTTTTAAAATCTGGATCAGCAGGTTTGGAGCTCTGTGGAGCGGATCCTGTGAGGAGCTGAACTTTGCATTTTACATGAATGACGAACTCGTTTGAACTTGAGTGAAGCAAACTGTGCACAAACCAGTCCATCAAAATGATGTTGTCCAGCTTCTCTTATGTAACATAAAATCCAGGTTATAAGTTGCACCGCTATAACAACAGACTTGCTACAGATCCGTCTGCGATCTGCAACAGTCTGAAAGCAGGACCACCGGACAGCTGGAGTCATGTGACCGAGGTTTTCCCACAGTAATTGTTGAATCAAGGATTCTCCTCCTCCTCTCCTCATCCATGTTGTCTTTCTGGTCCTCTGAAAACCTCTGACCTGTTGACTCCAGGCCTGGCTCCGCTCATCATGACGGTTCATTGTTGTAGTTAAGTGAAATACGATCTGGTGATAACACAGAGTGTTTTATTCTAAAAATGAACCGGATGTTTTCATTTTGTTTTGGTGCCTGACTTCCTGTCCCACTCCATCTGCTCTGTTGAGATTGATGCATCGTGCTCCGGCATCCGGCAAAAATAGAAATCTTGTGTATCTGAACTAGAGGGCTCCGACCTGCTGGATCAGAGACGCAGCTGGAACACAACGGCGTGGATCCAGTGGGAGTTGTCACATTAACTAGAATAGAAACCTATCAGATCCGTTGTGTAAGACAAGTCTGTTTTGGAGTCTTCCCAGAGACAGAGGTTTAACCATCCTCCTGTGTGGTGGCTTCTATTGCATTCAGCAATGTGTAGTTTCTGTTCAGCTGTGTAGCTCCTTCTTGTACCATCTGTTTTAACCATCCTGCTAGCTACCAGTACGATTGTGCTCAGTCTATGGTAGCAGTTAAATAAGGTTAAATACTGAAAGAGGAGGGATTGTATATCCCACCCGGTATGGGATCGCCTCGGGATTCCCCAGGAGGAGCTGGAAAGTGTTGCTGGGGAGAGAGATGTCTAGGTCAATTTGCTTTGACTGCTACCTCCGCGACCCGACCCCGGATAAGCGGAAGAAAATGGATGGACACTGAAAGAGAAAAATCAATAACTGTTTGTGAAATGCAGACAACTACAACCTGATTTTTTCAAGCATTTGTACAAAAACAGAACATCTACTCTCGCTCATCAATGTCACTGCTTGAACATCGACGAATCAGTGACATTGATGATCAGAATCAAGAAGGGGCAGGACTTCAGTGGAAGTCTGTGCAGGAGAGAAAGTAACCACACTGTTTGTTTTGGAGGCACATTTTCTAAATCTAGAGCTGCTACTGATAATCATTTCTATCCTTGTTTATATTCTCTCCTCTGAATGAAGCAAAGATGAATCACACAAAGCTTTTTGAAGCAGCTTTAACACTCACAAAGACGTGGTAGTGCTGCAGGAGAGTGTTGTAACTTGGCAACAAAAAACGCCGGTGAGAAGCGCTGTGAAATTGAGGTCGAGGGTCATCAGCACAAAAAACACAGTTAAAGGACACAGCCTCACACTCCATCGAAAACACAGCAGCAGTTCAATGTAAAAGTCTAACCATGCACACACGCCGCCTGACAGGAGAGACATGTTGACACGCTGCATGACCCATCGGTGCATCCCTCATTGCGTCTCGTTCAGAGTCTTTGTGGACGTGAGCAGAAATGAATGTTTTAGTTTTACCGTCGTAACATCAGCTGTATTTATTTCCTTTGTTTGAGCACATCTCTCTTTAGTCTGCAGATATTCATGCAGAATCAAAGTTGTAAGAGCTCGCACGGTTACAGTAGGCGGTGCAAATACAGCTCAAGTACATGACAGTTTTGTGCAGCGACGCAAACCTTTCAATTTAAGTGTGAGAAATATTTCCGCTGAGCTTTTAACAGATTTCCGCTGCGTGCTGAGGAGAGTATTGAATTTTGTTTTTGTTCAAAGCGCAATGACAAACTCTGCATGGAGGCCACGCTCAATATAACACACTGAGAGAGAGTGTATGTGCGAGATGTGCACTTCACCGTCACAGATGGAGGCACTTCAGCCGGCCCACTCAGATGTTACAATTTGTACAGGCGGGCCAAACACGCCATTACACCGTGATCACAGAGACTCAGCGGGACGCCGCTGCAGCCGTCCCACTGAGAGTGTATTGTGTCCTTGGAAACACGTAAGGACGAGCAACAGCAAGGACTCCAACGTGTTTGATGTGACCTGTTAGCCAACCTGGTGTTGCACAGTTTGTCAACATGGATATAAAGAGATGTGTTACACTTAAAGAAAAAAGTCCTGTGCCTCAGATACCTGCAGGAACGTAGTGTTTATAGCTTCTCTGTCACAGTTTTAGGTGCAGATTCAAAAGCCTTTACTGAGTCTAGACCTCAACAAATTCAGATATAATGCTCACTGGGATGGATTAAGGTTCTGCAAATGATGTGCAAAAGACAGCCTAAAGTCGGGTGCTTGCAGGCAGACTGGAACTGTGTAACAGGTGGAGAGAAAGGCAGGTGTATCCAGGTACAGGACGCCAAAGCAAGAAAGCAACAAGCCTGGGATAAAGAGACAGAAAGGAGAAATGGAGTGAAGTGTCTGTGGCATGGCTTTACAAACTACATCCAGCTAGTGTGTTCCCAGTTTCTCATGCAGGATGTTTTCTAAATGGTTGGGATGGGGGTAAATTTGTATTACTTATTTTTTAAGTTATATTTTTGGGCTTTTTTGCCTTTAATGTTGGGACAGCTGAAGAGAGACAGGAAACATGGGGAGTAGAGAGTGGGGGAAGACATGCAGCAAATGGTTGCAGCCAGGGGTCAAAATCGGCAACCTCTGCAATGAGGACTGTATGTGGGGCGCTTAGATCGCTAGGCCACCAGCACCCCAGGGATGGGAGGAAATCTTAAACTACTATTGAAAAAGATTTAAGCCTGGTTTATACCTTTGCATCAAATCGACTTTGTAGCCTACACCAAAGGTCTGCGTGCTCCTCCACCAAAATGTAACTATGCATCAAAGCGACGCAGTGATTGTGATTGTTCCGCTAGACGTCATTGTATTTCCTGCATTTCATCGGCCATACATTTAATCTCCTCCGATGTCTCCTCTCTGTTCTTCCCTGTAATCATTGCCCCACAATGCCCCCTAGCGTTTCAGCGTATTACTGCAGTGCGACGTGAACACATCAACACACAAGTATGTGGTGCTCACATCCGGTTGGCCAATGCTGCGTAGGGTCAATGCAGATGTATAAGGCAGGCTAAAGGCAGGCGTATCTAGGTTCACAAAAAAAAAAACAAGGTTCATGACCGCTAGGATAAATAGATGACCACTAGGATAAAGAGATGAAAAGGTGAAATGGAGTGAAGTGTGGCATGGTTTTATATCCTCTCCTTGCCGTATCTCTAAGGCTGAGCCCAGACACCCTGCGGGGAAAGCTCGTTTCGGCCGCTTGTATTGGCGATCTTGTTCTTTCGGTCACTACCCATGGCTCGTGACCATAGGTGAAGGTTGGAATGTAGATTAACTGGTAAATTGAGAGCTTTACCTTCTGGCTCAGCTCTCTCTTCACCATGACAGACCGGTACAGCGTCCGCATCACTGTAGACGCTATCCCGATTTGTGGGATGGTTTATTCAAAGCAAAACCTTCTGAAGATTTGAGTTGTTACAGAGATTATCCTCAGCTCCTTGTCCTGAAACCTCCTCTCCCTTCTTTCTCTTCCAGGTGTACGAGCAGGACGACCTTTCAGAGCAGATGGCCAGTCTAGAGGGGCTGATGAAGCAGCTCAACGCCATCACCGGCTCTGCCTTCTAACCTCTGACCCCCCATCCCCGCCCACCCCCCCCACCCCAGCCCCGCCCTCAGCTACGGTCCAACCTGGAACCCCTCTTCAAGCCTTGATGTCATCTGTCGTACGCTCACGGAGGACAGCAGCAACAGGTCAATCTGGGTTTGAAGAGACGTTGGTGGAATCAGACCTCCATCTGTGCTGAGTGGAGTTTGTTTCCCCTGATGTAGTGGAAGATAAACACGGCAGCAGCACAGCATCAACTCCAAGAGCGGGACTAATCTGGAGGGGCTTTTTTCTGGGGAGATCAGACTCTTCAACCTCAAACACAAAACTAGAAAAATCCGATGCCTAGCGCCTTGACTGAACGACAGGACGATGGGATTATCACAAAAAAGGAGACTAATCGTCCCGTCCTGGTTCACTTCTTTGTGGTATTTATTAGCATCCTCCTCCGCTGGGTCATCCGCGACTCAGTTACTGTGACTGTACCTCACTTCTGTTCATGATCGCTATGGAAGTACTCCTTTCGTCCTTTCTTTTTTTACTTTGGGTGCTCCCGCTTTGTGCAGTCACGCCACCAGAGCCGACTCCAAGGAATACAGTACACATCTTTAGCTGCCAAAGTTTCTTTATTTTGCTCACCTGGATCTGAGATTGCCGGTTGTGGGCCGACGGATGGAGTGATCCTCCTCCGCTGTGTTTTCTATTATCCTTAATATCCATGGTTTCCTCTCTCCGTCAGAAGAGTACAGGTTCACTCCGAACAAACACATCACACACAGGCTCAGCCCTCAAACACAAAGGGATAAAGATGTGTCAGACAGAACCGAGTGTGAGGACCTACCGGACCAGTCCACAGTCTGGATCTCTGCTCTGACGGGACTGTACAGAAATCTCTTTAGACTCTCACAGTCTGCTGCTGCTCTCGACCAAGCCTTTACCCAAACCTTTACCCACAAGGACTTCTTGCATTGTTGCCAAATTACCATCCCGGAACACTTAATGTAACCTCCATTCTTATCGGTCTTTGTCTAAGTCAGTCTGAGTGGACTCAAGGTCAGTGAACGCATCGTCTGAATGGAACTAATGGAACAAGAAATCTGGATTCAGCAGGACCCCGTTTCTCCTGGATGGAACAAGGTGATTCACAGTCTTGAATCGACAAAATTTGGACACCTGTTACATGTGCTCATTAGAATCTGACGACACAGCTAAAGCAAAGTCGTAGCATCTGATTATGAGGAGCACCAAAACACAGAGTATGTGTGTTGGGACAGAGACACTCAAATGAATCTGTCGTCTCTGAATTGAGGTCCAAATTATTAAATCTCTCATCATGGGTCGATCAGGACCTTGGACAAAGTGAATCCAACAGAAACATGAATTCACTGCAGATTAAGATGAAACATTCGGATCAAACTTTTATTGACAAGATTTTTGGGATAAAAGATGAGAGAGAGCGGCCGATGACGACGATGTTAAGAAGGATTTCTACCATATTTTTTAACCTGTGTATCCAGTGAAGGTGTGTGTGTGTGTGTGTGTGTGTGTGTGTGTGTGTGTGTGTGTGTGTGTGTGTGTGTGTGTGTGTGTGTGTGTGTATGCGTGTATGTGTGTGTGTGTGTGTGTGTGTGTGCATGCATGCGTGCGTGCGTGCGTGTGTGTGCGTGCGTGCGCGCGTGCGTGTTTGTGTGTGTGTGAGTTGAGACTTAATTTTGAGGGACTGTTGTTCATTTTCCATCGTCACCCACATGGGATACCTGCAAACCGTCAGCTTCACTTTGAGGTCACTTCAGGACATTTATACAAAAGTAACGAAAAAGGAACAAAAATATCACAAAGTCCACAAAGTATTTTTTTACATTTGCTGTCAGCTCAAGCGTTTCTGTTTTGTTTTTTTTATCTGTGTCACGAGCCACCGGAAACATTTACAACCTGCAGCCTTTGAACACAAAGTTGATCTATAGTTCAGTCGTAACCTGATGTGAAGTAAATTTTTTGTTTGTTTGGTTTTACTCGCTTTGAAAAGCAGAATGAGGAAAATTTGCAGGAAGGAAACTTGCCGTTTTGGTCACAGGGTTTGACCTAACCTGCAGGATGTTGCCGTAAAGCAGACAACTTCATTTCTAACCAGATATCTTGCATCATCAAATCGTGCTTTCAGATTGTTCAAGGGATCCGTGAACAGGGAAAAGACCACTTTCTACACATCAATTTTCAAAATATGAGTCCTCATTTTTATAATTTCCTCAATAAAAGGGACTGAAATGGAGCAATTTGGGTTTAACCTTAAATAAAGGATGCTTGGGGGCAAGGTGTGTGACTAAAACTGCCTGCAGAAGGATATTTTTTAGAGTGTGCAGACATCCCGGGTCTTAAAATGACAAATGATTCATTAATCAGCTGAGGGAAAAAACAGGCCATCAGTATGCTCCATATTTGACTGTGTCACCGAGTCACCATATTGTAATTTTCAGACCTTTATCTTTTTGTGATGAAAGGAAAAAAGCCCGGGGGAGGCGGCAAGCGGGGAGGCGGCGGAGGTGAATTGATATTCAGAGGTGGTTTGTATGTGCGCGAGAGGGCAGCGAGGAATGAGGCCGGGAATTCATTATAACGCCGTTTCAAATATTCTGATTCAAGCTCACGCTCGGGTCGTCACAGCTGTGGGGAAGAGTCGCAGGGATGGAGGGGATGGAAAGGTAACGTCTCTGCAGAACGAGCGCGGGGATGAAAGGTGAGGGGAGGTGGGTGGGCCGGCGGTGTGGGGATCAAACTCATCAGCCTGTTCAGGGAGATACATCCAGTCTGAGACGAGTGCTTTCACTCTGCACGTCTCTTTCTCCATCAGAGGAAGAGATAAAGACAGAGGGGATGACCGGACTCTGCCGGGCGGGACTCGGATCTGATTTGGAGACAGAAAATCTGATTTGAACAGTTAATGCCAAATTACAAGTTGACACCAGAGCTTTCTTCTTTCAGCAGATCAAATTACCACACTGAGCTTTCCACATTTCCCCGTCGTACCAAACTAAACTTCATTCATTTTAAACACTACTTTAAATCATTGGTTATTCACAGATGATTTAAAGTCGTTCCCGGCAGCCTTTCTTGTTAATTTATACTAACGGCTTCAAACTTGCCCTGGATCCAGACCTCCCACATCCAGTTCGGTAGGTGGGATTAAGAGCGGTAGCATCAGCAGAGCCAGAAACATGGCAACTTACTAATGTCAACAGGCGTGCGTGAGATAAACTCGTCAGGACAGATTTAAATATCCAAAGACTGCCATGGAAATGGAAGACTTCTGCTCCAGGACTAAACACCTCCTGCAGAAAAACCAGCAGCATTCATGCAGCTTCATATTCCACTGAAAGGAGCTACTAGTTGCTTTTGCGACTAACAGACCAGGAGCAGTTTAAGTTAGCATCATCCTGTTGCTCCCTGTCTCGTCCCGAATCCTTGCACAAGTGCTTCAAACTGCTTCTCAGTGCTGCACGAGTATTAACATGTAGCTTTGATTGCTCGCAGATATTCATAGCTCACTGTGTTCCCTCAAACTGAGCCTTGGGTGATCCAAATTATGCATTTAGATCATGGTGCATTTCAGGTGTTCACTCTATTGATGTTAATATCATCCATGCACGTTGGGTTCTGATGTTCAATTTGTGCTTTTTGGGTCCAAATTCTGCTCCATGAAAAATCGCAATTTCACTCCCATGCAGGTTGATTTTCGTTTTCATTTCAATCCCAAGAAACATTATCCTCAGACTCTTTCCAAACAGACCGTACTCCATGTTCTATTATTAACAAAGACCCAACATCAAGACAGGATAAGATCCAGTCCCATCTTACAGACAGGACTGATCTCATCTTAAGCCACCATGAGCAGATCACTTTGCAGCATTTAGCAAGTTACAGTGGCAAGGACAAACTTCTTTTAACAGGCAGAAACCTCCAGCAGGACCAGACTCTTGTTAGACACACATCTGCTGAGACCGTGGGAGATGGAGAGAGAGAGAGAGAGAGAGAGACTTTTTGTTCACAAACACAAGATGTATACATGAAAGTTTGAAGCCTAATCAACCCAAGCATCCACCCTAACCCTAGCATCCTCGCTCTTTATGCAAAATCAAAAAAAGACAGAAAAGATTCCCACTAAGACGACCGACCTGTGAAACAAACATTCTGCAAAGTGCACCTCAATGGATCCTGTTTATCTGAGCACAGATTTTATTCTTCTGCTCACATTCATTCTTAGTCATTCGTCAACAGTTCAGCTGAAACACACAAGGTATTCTGTTCCTCATAAACACCAGCTAACAGTGCTTGAAACAAAATGCATCCATCATTTTATTCCTCATGACTCATCCGTTCTTGAGTTTTTTGGTGCCGTCGAGATAAATAAGACATCCTACGTGCCTTTACTTTTCACCGAAGCGTTATTTTTCTTTCTCCGTGTTCGTATGAAGTCTTTGTGGAAATGTGTTCTGTGTTATGTTAATTTGTTCATCCTGCACAGCCGACAGGCAGGGAGTGGGATGAGACGGTCCTACCGCTCTGCTGAGGGGTTTCCCAAAATGCTTTGAAGTCCCTTTTTACTTCAGCGTTTAGATGTGATAAATTAAGTGATGATGAGGATCGTCCTGTAGATGAGATATCAACAATTGGATCCATGAATCTGCTGATGTGTCCACCAAACTGTCTTTGTAGAAGATGCAAAACTTCTCTGCTATTTGAGAGACACGTTGGAAAAAATTCAAATCCTCAGACGTCACTTATTCTACGATTTAAGTCGAATCATTCCCTTCAAATGACGAGCTTCTGTGAAAGTATTAAACTTGATTTTGGTGTGCAAGCTAATTTAGAAGCAGGTGCAGTTCAACCTGATGTTTTTGTCTTGTATGAAGTGTTTAAATGTATTAATTTAATCGTGAATTCAATGTTTCTTTTGCCGTCTCAGTGAAATGACATGTATGGGTTTCACGTTTTCAAACACACTGATGTAGCTTCTTCTGCAAAGAATCCAAACAGTTATCAACACATTTTAAAGCTGTGTGAAAAAAAAGCAATGCAAAGTCAACAGGAAGTAACCCTTTATCAACATGCAACTTGAACGCAGACATTTCCAACGGGTTGAAACGAGTTAAGACTGGAAAAAGGTAGAAACGAATGTCTGCTGCAAGGGGAATGAATCCAGGAAACACTGATGGGGTGTTACAAATCACAAATGTGTGATTACAATCTAAAAATACTGGTACACCTTTCTTATCGGTCCCAGAACAGAAACAGTTTGGCCGTCCTCCCAAAAAGGAAACAAAACCCTGGAAACACAACATGCCGGACTCATTACTTAGCGCAAATAAGTGCAAAATATCCAGTATTTTTGAGTCAAACGATGAAGTAACAGTTTAGTCCGTAACACAGGAAGTAAAACAGGAATGAGAGGGAACAAAGCCGACATGTTTCAGTTTAATTCCAGCAGAGATGTCTGTTTTCTGTTCATTTAAAGTTTCAAACCAAACTTCTCCTCTCCGTCTTGGCTCAAAGACGTTCCTCCCTCCCTCGCTCTCACCCTGACCTCCTTCAGTCCGGAGGTAAAGTTTTTATTTTTTCACGCCGTTTTCTCGCTCTCGGCTCTACATGTGTATTTTACTGTGGAGAAAAGCGTCGCTGCAGCAGAACATTACAGAACGCTGCTTTTTTACAGTGTACAGTTCCACTAGAGTAGTAGTAACTTTTTTATAATCAAATTTAATATATTATTATGATTGTTATTATTATGATTATTATTATCACTTTATTTTGAGTGCTCTTTAAAACTATTATTTATAACGTGATATTTCTGCAAATGTAAATTTAGTTTAGAACAAAAGGAAAAAAAGGACTGAAGCGCCGTTCTGACTTTTCTTTCTTTTCATTTATTGCCTTAAAGGTTTTTTATCATACTATCGTAGATTGTTTATTTACATTTCTGTTTTTCACCAAACTGGGTCACTCTGAGGACACACAGTCACCGTCACACCTTCTTTAGTTTCAGTCTCAAATCTGTAGATTGATCACATCTATGCAGTTATCCTTTATAATAGAACCTGTGTGTGATAACAGACATATCACCAGAGTCTGTGATGCTTCAAAGCCAGCGGTCTGACGCCTCACCTTCCTTATAGAGCAAGGAAGTCCTTATATGGGCAATGAAGGCATGGCCTGGATGGAGTTGGTTTTGAATGATGTTTGAGAGAGATATTCCTTCACTGTTAAATGTATAAAATTGTCCAAAGATGATGCATCTGAGAGCGGCGGCTGATTGGAGATCTCATTTTAACAACATCAAACATTTTCAAATAAATATTTTTGCCTGTAAAAATCACTCAAAGTTGTAAAAAAACCAAACACAGAAAGTCGTTGGTATGACCTTGAACATTATTTTTTTGCTGGATTTTTGCAAACATCCCAAAAAACTTTGCAAACTATGCAAAGTCTGCAACGTGATTGGTGCAGAACTATCAGATTCATCAGAAAAAGGATGTTAGCTTCTTTTGATTTGCAGACGGCACATCTTCAAACATTTTATTAAGCTGTATCAAAATGTTAAAGTGTCAGCTTGTGTCTTGCAATTGAGTCACTCTGCAAAATCTGGTTAAATTAGTTTAATTCAGTTGAAGTGAGACAGATCTCAGCCTGACCTCGCCAACAGTGCATCAGTCTGAAATATCTGGAGACAGCAGAAAAGTGAATCCACAAAAACCTTTAACCACAGCTGACAGCTTCATATCGAGGAATGATTCAGTCACAGCTCTAAATGGTTTGTTGACATGCTGCATGATTTAGTTAATTAGCCACTTTATGAAGTCTCAGCTGTTTGAGCGACCCTGAACACACCACCATTTTAAGTTTAAAAACAGAGCCTGCTCTCAAATGCATCACCAGAATATATCCTTAACTAATAAAGTAAACGGCTTCTTCAAAGTCAAACCTTAAACTGACAGTGCTGTTTGGAAAACGCTCTTCAGAAGAAGTCAAAGAAATCCGTCCTTATTGGACGAACACATGCAGCAACACTCCAGAGCGTCCTTTAAATACACCTCGTCCTCTATCTGTAGACTCATCCTGTGGTGACTGTGTGAAACTCAGAAACACCAGCCAGACCTGATAAGGTGGAAACTGGGGAGCCTTGGCTCCCACATTTCAAAGGGAAACTCGACTTCATTAAGTTCTTTCTTTGGGGCGCTTCACTCCTGTGTGGGAACCATTGAGGATCAAAAAAGGGACAAATTACACGCTCAAAAAAAGAGGAAGTGAAGTTGGTCAGAGATGCTCTGACTTTGAAAGTGGCCTGATGCCGGTGTGAAATCGACTCTGTGGGCCCGGCTCGGGCTGCTGCAGGCTGACGGCTTAGAAAAGAAAATAATGGGGAAGAAAAAAAACTAAAAAATGATTTGGACCTCATCTCATCTGGGTGAAAGGGGCCAAATTAAAACTGCCCTTATCTCCTCTCACACAGACAATTACTTCATTTCCAGAACATCATTGTGCGGCAGACGAGCGGCAGTCAGGCCGCTCTGAGTAAATACTCTGTCCTCTAAAAAATGTCCAATCCTAGAGTCATTATAACCAAATTAGCTTAGTGACTGCAATATTTAAGAGTGTACATTCTGTTCATGTGAGTGAAGGAGAAAAGATGAAGGTTGATGATGAGGATGATGATGATGATGATGATGATGATGTGGATGTGTCTCAGATGAAGTAAAGCGCAGTTTCTATCCACAATGTTGTATACAATTGCTGGTTTTGTAATGCACTGTAGAACAGTCCCATGGTCCTTTTTTATAGAAATGTTATTTCAATGGTGCATTCTTTTTGTTTGATAAATAAAGTTTTGATACAAAATCAAAATGTGCTGTTGGATTCATATTTGCATGTCTGTCTGGAGGATCACTGGAGCATGTGCATGAGTTTGGTTTTCGAGTTACCAGAATTTTAAACTATGATACTGGCTTAAAGCAAACGGTATCAGCACCACAGCAACAAAACTTCACCTCCTGGTGCATGATGCAGAAGCTCTATATCGTTGCTGAAATTACGTTTTCACTTTGTTTTAGCACATCAGTGAAAAGCTCTTATAACTGCTACTAGCACCCGTTTATCAGCTAACAGCAACATTAAGGTTTGTTAATAACTGTGACATCAAGCTGTGAAAACGAATACAACATAAAGTCAAGTAGCAGGACTCTGTGGTTGAACAGAAGTATTTATCACTGCGTTTTTTTGTGTTACCCACCTGTCCGTCAACTCATTCACACCCCTAATTATAAGGGATAGGGTTAGGGCCAGGGTTAGGATTAGGGTGAGGGATTAGGGTTAGGGTTTAGGAATAGGGTTAAGAGTGTAGGGTTAGGGTTTAGGGTTTGTATAAGTGTTAGGGTTCAGGATTAAGGTTGATGTTGATGTTTAGTTTTAGAGTAAGAGTTAGGGTTAGGAATAGGGTTAAGAGTTTAGGATAAGGGTTAGGGTTTAGGGTAAGGGTTTAGTGTAAAGGGTTTCGGGGTTAGGGTTCAGGGTTTAGAGTTAGGGTTGGGTTTAGGGTAAAGGTTGGGGTTAGGGCTGGGTTTAGGGATTAGGGTTAAGGGATAGGGTTAGTGTTTAGAATTGATATTAGGATTAAGGTTTAGGATTAGGGTTTAGGGATAGGATTTAGGGTTAGGTTTAGGTGTGAGGGTATAGGGTTTAGGATAGGGTTGGGATCAGGGTTAGGCTTGGAATTAGGGTTAGGGTTTAAGGTAAGGGTTTACGATAAGGGTTAGGGTTTATGTAGGCTTGGAATTAAGTTTAGGGTTAGGGTTTAGGATTAGGGTTTAAGGTTAGGGTTAAGGGATAGGATTTAGGGTTAGGTTTAGGTGTGATGGTTTAGGGAAGGGTTGGAATTAGGGCTAGGGTTAAGGATTTGGGTTCAGTGTTAGAGTTTAGGATTAGGGGTTAGGGTTCATGGTCAGAGTGACGCATGATTGGAGCAGTTGAAAATAGAAGAGATCTATCCATCTTAACTTATCGTATAAAAGAGTTCAGTCTACAGATCTTCATCACAGATTCAATCAACACTTATTTAACGATAGCTTCACTTTTGTAAGACAGGCGGAGGTGGAGACGTGTCATCCATTTTTCAGACGGTGGCCTGCTGCCTTCAAACATCAACTACACAACCACACACAGACTTTATATCAGGGGGGTCTGAGAGGTGAAGTCTGCTTCAAGGAGGGATGACAGATTCTTATGTTTGTGTTCACTCAGGACCAGGACAATGTTGGAACCTTTTCAGGAGTGTGTGTGTGTGTGTGTGTGTGTGTGTGTGTGTGTGTGTGTGTGTGTGTGTGTGTGTGTGTGTGTGTGTGTGTGTGTGTGTGTGTTTTCTTGTGTGTGTCAAAGCGGCTTTATATAGCAGTCTGAAGAGCGCCGTCAGAGCTGGACTGTGACCGCTGTGAAACATAACAGTGACATATGCTTCACAACAGAGTTACACAGAGCGGTCCACAGATGCCAAACACGTGGGTGGAGAGTGAAGATCTTGCCAGCAGAGATTGGCTGCAGAGGATTTGTGTCTGCATTCACAATAAGGCTGCCGAGAGGACCGGGCGTGCTTCAAAAGACACTCAGAGGAAAGAACAGAGGGGATGGAAAGAGAGGAGAGATGAAGGGACAGGAACATATTGTCCTTGGTGCCTAAACAGATGAGACTCACTGTTTCCTTCTCCTATTGTTGGAGGAGCTTTGATACAGCACTAACAGTTCATGCTAACAGAGCTGAATGCAGAGACGGCTGTGAGCGCTGATCTGAGGTCAGATCAGTAAACACTGACGCGGTTCTGACGGAGCAGAGTCTCTGTTGTTTTATGCTTATTCTTGTAAGACTATGAATACGAGGTATGTCATGCTACAAGCTACAAATCTACTTAAACTCACTGTCATATTTTGTAGTATTGAGGTTTACAGTGTTTGTCTTTAGGGGGGCCACATGAGAGAAATATTAGGGGAAATTCTCAGGGTTGAACACTGACAAGTGCCTCTTAAAAATATTTGAATAGTAGCATTTTAAGATTCAACTTAACTTCTTGATCAAGGTCACAGATCCTAACCCTAGGCCTTAGTCCCATTCATTGTAATATGAGGGATATCTTTACTGAAATATGTTAACCGTCTTTTATTTATTTTCCACCAGTAACACACTTCTTCCAAGAGTAACATAAACACAGCAAACACATGTTTAAAAGTTAAACACACACAGATGGTGAATCTTGCTGACGCATTAATAGATTGTGTAACCAGGATTTAATTACACCAAATTTCATCAGGTGTTAGTATTTTTTTTTTATTCTGAAGAAACCATCTGTCATTAAAACTTCACTCAGAGAACAGAGAGATAAGAGTGTGCAGGAACTTCTATCTCCTCCTTCCTGAGTCACTCTGCAGAGCGTCAGGAGAGTCTTTGTATTTCTAAGTTATCTGACTTTTACTTTCCTCAACACGTTTCAAACCGAGTCAATGCAGAGATGAGAATTCAAGTTATGAGACTTAAATTGCACAACACAAGTTCTGCACGTGGATGTCACTTTAACTCGTGCAAAAACTTTCATGACTGTGTTTGGGAAGGCTCAGAAATCAGATCCTCTGTTTGCTTGAGTTGGTTCTGGTTCTGTTTGCTTGAGTTTGGTTCTGGTTCTGTTTGCTTGAGTTTGGTTCTGGTTCTGTTTGCTTAAGTTTGATTCTGGTTCTGATTGCTTGAGTCGGTTCTGGATCTGTTTGCTTGAGTTGGTTCTGGTTCTGATTGCTTGAGTTTGGTTCTGGTTGTGTTTGTTTGAGTTTGGTTCTGTTCTGTTTGCTTAAGTTTGGTTCTGGTTCTGTTTGCTTGAGTTTGCTTCTGGTTCTGTTTGCTTGACTTGGTTCCCGATCTGTTAGCTTGAGTTTGGTTCTGGTTCTGTTTGCTTGAGTTGGTTCTGGTTCTCTTTGCTTGAGTTTGGTTCTGGTTCTGTTTGCTTGACTTGGTTCCCGATCTGTTAGCTTGAGTTTGGTTCTGGTTCTGTTTGCTTGAGTTGGTTCTGGTTCTCTTTGCTTGAGTTTGGTTCTGGTTCTGATTGCTTGAGTTTGGTTCTGGTTGTGTTTGCTTGAGTTTGGTTCTGTTCTGTTTGCTTAAGTTTGGTTCTGGTTCTGTTTGCTTGAGTTTGGTTCTGGTTCTGTTTGCTTGACTTGGTTCCCGATCTGTTTGCTTGAGTTTGGTTCTGGTTCTTTTTGCTTGAGTTGGTTCTAGTTCTGTTATGATATGGATGCGTTTGCAGTTTTTTGTTAATTTGCAAGGTAAAAAAGTTTGATTAAAACACCATACAAAGAAGAATAGTTTTGTAACAGAATAAATGCACAAAATTGGGCAACTATCAGGCTTCTCATAAAAACACTGCATATAAAAGGGTTTTCAACACAAACCATTAGTTTTTGCAAAGTTAAGGTAAAAGATACAGCTAAAAAAGATCCAAAAGAGGCGTCTGTGAAACAAGCTGAACTTCCCATCACTACTAACCCTAATCATAACCACAACCCTAATCATGACCCTGACCCTAACCCTAAACCTTACACTAACACTAATCATAACCCTAACCCTAATCATAACCCTAACCATAACCCTAATCATAACCCTAGCCCAAACCCTAATCCTAAACCTAACCGTAATCATAACCCTGACCCTAACCCTAAACCTAGCCCACAGCCTAACCCTAGCCCAAACCCTAACCCTAACCCTAACCGTAATCATAACCCTAACCCTAATCATAACCCTAACCCAGTCACTAACCCTTACTCCTAATCCTATTCATAACCCTAACTCTGACCATAACCCTAACCCTAACCTGGTCACTAACCCCAAATCATAACCCTATTCATAACCCTAACCACAACCCTAACCATAACCCTAACCCTACTCATAACCCTAACCCTAATCAAAACCCAAACCTTAATCATAACCCTAACCCTAACCCTAATCATAACCCTAACCCTAACCCTAGCCCAAACCCTAATCCTAACCCTAACCCTAATCCTAACCCTAACCCTAATCATAATCTTAACCCTAACGCTAATCATAACCCTAATCCTAACCCTAACCCTAACCCTAACCCTAGCCCATACCCTAATCATAACCCTAACCGTAATCATAACCCTAACCCTAATCATAACCCTAATCAAAACCCTAACCCAAACCTTTGTCTCTGGCTTTGTCTTTCCCGCATTTACAGCACTTCCGGGATCCCGTACATCGGCTGCACATCGGCCATGTATTTCATCTCCTCCTCTCTATTCTTCATGTAATCATGTCTGTATGATAAACAGCAACATATATAAGCTGTAGATGAACATGACACGCTCTGACTCACTGTGGAAAAGTAAACAGAGATCGTAATAACCCTAATCATAGGGTTATGATTAGGATAAGGGTTAGGGTTATGGTTTAGGGTTATGATTAGGGTTAGGGTTAGGGTTAGGATTAGGGTTATGATTAGCGTTAGGGTTAAGATTATGATTAGGGTTAGGGTTAGGATTAGGGTTAGGATAAGGGTAAGGGTTAGGATAAGGGTTATGATTAAGGTTAGGGTTATGATTAGGGTTAGGGTTAAGGTTATGATTAGGGATAAGGTTAGGGTTATGATTAGGGTTAGGATAAGGGTTAGGGTTAGGGTTATGATTAGGGTTAGGGTTGTGATTAGGGTTAGGGTTAGGGTTATGATTAGGGTTAGGATAAGGGTTATGATTAGGGTTAGGGTTGTGATTAGGGTTAGGGTTATGATTAGGGTTAGGGTTAGGGTTATGATTAGGGTTAGGGTTAGGGTTATGATTAGGGTTAGGGTTATGATTAGGGTTAGGGTTATGATTAGGGTTAGGGTTGTGATTAGGGTTAGGGTTAGGGTTATGATTAGGGTTAGGATAAGGGTTAGGGTTAGGATAAGGGTTAGGGTTAGGGTTATGATTAGGGTTAGGGTTGTGATTAGGGTTAGGGTTAGGGTTATGATTAGGGTTAGGATAAGGGTTAGGGTTAGGATAAGGGTTATGATTAGGGTTAGGGTTAGGGTTGTGATTAGGGTTAGGATTAGGGTTAGGATAAGGGTTAGGGTTAGGGTTAGGATTATGATTAGGGTTAGGGTTAGGGTTATGATTAGGGTTAGGGTTATGATTAGGGTTAGGGTTGTGATTAGGGTTAGGGTTAGGGTTATGATTAGGGTTAGGGTTAGGGTTATGATTAGGGTTAGGGTTGTGATTAGGGTTAGGGTTATGATTAGGGTTAGGGTTAGGGTTATGATTAGGGTTAGGGTTAGGGTTATGATTAGGGTTAGGATAAGGGTTAGGGTTAGGATAAGGGTTATGATGAGGGTTAGGGTTATGATTAGGGTTAGGGTTATGATTAGGGTTAGGGTAATGATTAGGGTTAGGGTTATGATTAGGGTTAGGGTTATGATTAGGGTTAGGGTAATGATTAGGGTTAGGGTTATGATTAGGGTTAGGATAAGGGTTAGGGTTAGGGTTATGATTAGGGTTAGGGTTATGATTAGGGTTAGGGTTAGGGTTATGATTAGGGTTAGGGTTAGGGTTATGATAAGGGTTAGGATAAGGGTTAGGGTTAGGATAAGGGTTATGATTAGGGTTATGATTAGGGTTAGGGTTAGGATAAGGGTTATGATTAGGGTTAGGGTGATGATTAGGGTTAGGGTTATGATTAGGGTTAGGGTTATGATTAGGGTTAGGGTTAGGGTTATGATTAGGGTTAGGGTTAGGGTTATGATTAGGGTTAGGGTTATGATTAGGGTTAGGATTATGATTAGGGTTAGGGTTATGATTAGGGTTAGGATAAGGGTTATGATTAGGGTTAGGGTTATGATTAGGGTTAGGGTTATGATTAGGGTTAGGGTTAGGGTTATGATTAGGGTTAGGGTTATGATTAGGGTTAGGGTTATGATTAGGGTTAGGGTTGTGATTAGGGTTAGGGTTATGATTAGGGTTAGGGTTGTGATTAGGGTTAGGGTTAGGGTTATGATTAGGGTTAGGGTTAGGGTTATGATTAGGGTTAGGATAAGGGTTAGGGTTAGGATAAGGGTTATGATGAGGGTTAGGGTTATGAGTAGGGTTAGGGTTATGAGTAGGGTTAGGGTTAGGGTTATGATTAGGGTTATGATTAGGGTTAGGGTTAGGATTAGGGTTAGGGTAATGATTAGGGTTAGGGTTAGGGTTATGATTAGGATTAGGGTTAGGGTTATGATTAGGGTTAGGGTTATGATTAGGGTTAGGGTTAGGGTTATGATTATGGTTAGGGTTATGATTATGATTAGGGTTAGGGTTAAGGTTATGATTAGGGTTAGGGTTTGGGTTAGGATTAGGGTTAGGGTTAGGATTAGGGTTAGGATAAGGGTTAGGGTTAGGATAAGGGTTATGATTAGGGTTAGGGTTATGATTAGGGTTAAGGTTATGATTAGGGTTAAGGTTATGATTAGGGTTAGGGTTTGGGTTAGGATTAGGGTTAGGGTTAGGATTAGGGTTAGGATAAGGTTTAGGGTTAGGATAAGGGTTATGATTAGGGTTAGGGTTATGATTAGGGTTAGGATAAGGGTTATGATTAGGGTTAGGGCTAGGTTTATGATTAGGGTTAGGGTTAAGGTTATGATTAGGGTTAGGGTTATGATAAGGGTTAGGATTAGGGTTAGGATAAGGGTAACGGTTAGGATAAGGGTTTTGATTAGGGTTAGTGTTATGATTAGGGTTAGGGTTAAGGTTATGATTAGGGTTAGGGTTAGGGTTATGATTAGGGTTAGGGTTAGGGTAAGGGTTATCCTAGGGTTAGGGTTAGGGTTATGATTAGGGTTAGGGTTAAGGTTTTGATTAGGGTTAGGGTTAAGGTTATGATTAGGGTTAGGGTTTGGGTTAGGATTAGGGTTAGGGTTAGGGTTAGGATTAGGGTTAGGATAAGGGTTAGGGTTAGGATAAGGGTTATGATTAGGGTTAGGGTTAGGATAAGGTTTAGGGTTAGGATAAGGGTTATGATTAGGGTTAGGGTTATGGTTAGGTCCCTAAGAACGAACATAACAGGAGGGTTAATGGCCCCGACACACCTTGACGACTTAGCCAGCGTTTTCCCAACGAATCAAAATGCCTCTAAAACGCTGACATACACTGAATTATCTGTTTTTTTCAATTTTGGGCGTATACATATCATATTCAAAACTTATGCCCAACTATAGTCCACTTGTGCAAAGCACACTGCAGCGTCATGACACCGACAAAGTGTATGAAAAGGTTGTTGCTCGTTAATGACAATGTATACGTTTTGAATTGAGATGCACTTCATTGGTGATTAAAAAAGGTGTGTTATTAAAAACTTTGCAGTCTCTCTTTGTAAGAACATGATGAGCCGTGGAGAGTGTCAGGGGAGTGAAACTAGCAGGAACACAGCCTCTGGTCTTTACAAGAAGTTACACTTATTGATTGCACTTTCAAAAATGTCACATTTTGAACTTCATTTAATTCAACAACAGCAGATTTATCGTTGAACACCACCAGGCTTCTGTTTCAGAGGCTCTGCTGTTTGACACTGAGTGAGGGCTCCGAGGCTTAACCCACTCACATACAAACAGACACACAGCTACACGTGTGTGAATGTGTGTCAAACATCGCAGAACTTACCTACAACTTATGGCAGGCATATCCCGAACGTATGATCCATACGATGCATACTTACTCGTCGTATACCAGCGTGCTTCAGCTTGCTCTTAACTTAAACTTAACGTACTTATAACTTATGCGACGTACACCAGCGTACTCGGCAATTTTTTTATATGCCGGCATACGCTGACTAAATCGTCAAGGTGTGAAAGGGTCATAAAACACTGAATCCTTCAAGGACTCAGATCAGAAGAGGGTTTCTAAAAGTTGTTTGCATGTCTGGATCTGCAGACAAATGTTGCAAAGCATGCATCATAAATAACTTCATTCAAAATCTCTGTAATGATGTTATTTATTTCTGCATCCTTTGGACTCTTTTGTTGCAAACAAACTAAAGAAAAATCTTCAATTTTAGGATGCTTCAATGCATGCATATTTTTTACTGTATTCTTGTGAATGTATGACTTTATTCTCAAAATATTATTTTTATTCTCCTTGTGTCTTTTAACCTCTGTCCTCTGTTCTAGTTTGATGAGCATGTTATCCAGATCCATAAATTCCCTTTGCTTTGAGTCGAACGCTATAACTCTACTATTTTGATGACTGATTTTACGTGTACTTGACGGCTTGTTTTGGCAGAGTATTAGCACTTCTTCATGAGTACCACTTTCAGCTTCTCTGCCTGTAACAGTCCTACTTCTGCTGAAAGGTTTTCTATAAGGAACCAGTGATATAAGCACACTCTTATAAATTAAAGAGTAAGAAACTGGAGAGCGGGCTTCACATCAGTGGACATGTGAACTCTGGACGGCCCAGTTGGAGGAGTCCTTTAGGAGTTCTAGTTCACCGTCTGGTCCCTCTGTCGTTCAGCTCGGCTGTCTCCTCTGTATGAAGACTGACGAGCTGCCAGCTGCTGTCTGCGGGCTGACGAGGAGGATGAATGAGGCCTGTGGTGAGCCGGTTGTTAGCGGAGAACGAGGCTGCAGGATAAACTATCTGACAGCTCGTCTCCTTCCTCCACGCTGAGACGTCAGCCTCCATCTGCTGCCTGCCATCTTGACAGACGCCGCCAACCGCACAAAGTGATTAGATAATAAAATACACAAATATGCAAAGGCTGGCTCAGGATCCCATATACAAGGGGAATTTATTTCAGACAAGATGAAACATTGACTGTTCAGTGGAAGAAACAGGGGGATGAGGAGTAGGGGATAGAGGGGTGAGAGAGGTCGGGGTCTGGGACTGAGTCGATTTGAAATGTCAAGAATTCACATTTGGAGTAACTCCCAAATGTACCATCTCACTCTGCTGCTCTACACTCAAGATTTTATTCCTCTGCAGAAACACACGCAGGAGATAAAAACGGCTGAAACTAGAATAAGTGTTGTCACAGTTGTTGTTTCTCTTGACTTGCCCGGATGCAAAAACACATCAATCAGTGATGAGACATAAATGCATGTTAGACCAATGTTTGCACAAATTTCTCTTGAAAATGAGATGCAGTATTATTTGTTTGAAGTCATTTTTCAACCGAAGGAAATTCACCCCGGAACTATGTGTGTTTCGACTGGTGGACCCAGGGTCTAAATTTAGTACAGGGGTAGATAATCTCCCCCCTGAAAAGCCCCTGCTACGGGGGAAGTACTTTTCAAAGGTCCCAGGACTTTCAGGGGGCAGGCCCTGCAATGCTGAACGTGTCTGATTGGTAGATTAACTGCAGTGTTTTTATTCCGCCGGTCGTCCACAATAACATCACACACAGATCTGTGATTCACTTGATTTCTCTTTCTTTCATTTATTTTTATTTGTCTCTCCCTTTGTTACGGTTTTAAAAGTGACCCTGTAAACTCAGTTGAATGTGTCAGTGTTTGTGGAGTTTACACAGCTGTTGAAACACAGAGGGAGTTCCTGGGAATGCAAACTAGTTTAGTTTTTAATCAAGATTTCAAAATATCGTCATCAGATATTTAATGATCACCTAAAGACGTTTATGAGGGATGCATCCGGCTTATAATCTCTACATAACAGGGTCGCTGTTTAAACCAAAACACCGGTCGATCTCTTCCGCGGCTTTTTGAGTTAAAAATGATTTTAAAGCTGTGTTGAAACGTCTTTGCTACTCGCGCTTATCTCCTCTCACGTGTTGATTCAGTGAATCCATCTGTGATGAGATATAGCACCATCTAAAACAGCCGCAGCTGAGTTACTTCCATAATAACAGGCAAACTGGTGTGTTGCTCATAATGATACCTGCCTGACCATCTGCTTGTATGGTGCCATCTGTGATGAATGGCATTCTTGTTTTACTGCCCTCTACTGGTCTGGTGGTGTAGTGCATTTACTTTTTTTCCCCTCTATACGTCACTGGCCTGATTTGCACAATCTAGCCAGCGGTCAGACGCAGACAACAATGGGGGCACAGGAACCTTTTAGATCAGGGGAAAGTAGTTCTGGGGGCTAAAAGACCCTGGAACTCTTGGTCGAAATGCACCTAAAGTAGAACATGTACTCATTCTGTGGTTGAACAATAATGCATTTACTCTTCATTTTAAAATGTTCTAACTTGTTTTAAAGGGGCTCCATGAACCGTCTCCCTCTTCTTCATCAGACCCTTTAATCCTCTCTCTCCCTGCAAATCACTCCGGCCTTCCAAGCATCCTCCTCCGGTCGTCCCTCGGGCTCGATGGAAACTCAGGGGTGATGGCTCTTTTTCAGCTGCCAGTCCTTGTTTGAACCTCCTGACATGTGCCGAATAAAAGCGCTGTTTAAAGCTCTCTTTCTGTCTTCCGCCTTTGAGTTTAAAGTGCTTCAGTTAATGTGTTTTTGAATGTATGTGTCCGATTCAATGTCGTCGTTTTGTCTGTGATCATCACCATCTTTGAAGTCCTTGCACAAGGTTACGTTTCGTCTCTGTCTGTGAAGCACTGAGGGCCACTCACAATGTTTTTGATGTGCTGTACGGATGAATTCGACCTGATGTGACTACAAATTGAAAGTTGAAATACTTGATTCCAAAACGTGACTAATGTGTGATAGCACTAGTTAATACATAGTTTTTGAAGTTACAATTATCCATATGGTGGGCTATTTCTACTAAAAAACAAACAAACAAAAACTGTGCTCCCCCTGCCGGCTGGCTGCAGTACAGGTCAGAAGCCCCGCCCCCTTAGTGTTCACAGATGGGACTGAGGTCAAACTATAAAATCAAAATACATGTCACATAAATGTTTCTGTCATACGTAGCAGTTTGGGTCTGTGTTTTCGTGGTAGACAGAGCTTTTGAGGGCATGAAGAGAGAGTGAAGTTAGCCAAAACTGGACAATCACACGTGTGCTCGCTGTTTATTATTAACTGCACATCAACTTCACAAAGCCCAAAGGTTGTACAGCCGATATTTTATCATACATGAACTTTAACGTTACTGTTGAGGTAGACAACCACAGCAAACGCCTCTCAAATTGACTTCAAGGTCAAAACACAACGCCATCTAGTGACTCACATTTAGCAAGTTACAGTGGCAAGGACAAACTTCCTTTAACAGGCAGAAACCTCCAGCAGGACCAGACTCATGTTAGACACACATCTGCTGAGACCGTGTTGGAGAGAGGGATAGAGGGAGATGAAGAGAGAGAGAGATGATAGTGGTGAGACGGATAGTAGTAGTTGTAGCAGCTGGAGTCTGGCACGTCCACAGCAGCAGAGATCCAGAGGAACCTACGAGACAAGGGAGCTCAGGGACTCCAGAAGGGTCTATGGTTAGTAACTTTAATGGGACAGGAAGAGTTAAGGAAGAGACAGGCAGAGAGAGGAGAGAGAGGGAAAGACAGGATCCCAGTGTGGCAGTCTAAGCCTATAGCAGCATAACTAAGAGCTGGTACAAGCCTGATCCAGCTCTAACTATGAGCTTTATCAAAAAGGAAAGTTTGAAGCCTACTCTTAAAAGTAGAGAGAGTGTCTGCTTCCCCAACCCTGACTAGTAGATGATTCCAAAGGAGAGGCGCCTGTTAACTGAAGGCTCTACCTCCCATACTACTTTTAGAGATTTTAGGTACGACCAGCAGGCCTGCATGTCTGGAGCGTAGTGTTCTAGAGGGGTTATGGGGCAGTATGAGCTCTTCAAGATACGAAGGTGTCTGACCATATCAGACATCAGACTCAGTTCCATCTCTTCTGTTAAAAGAGCTTATGGAAGTATTAAAAGCATTGCAAATTCCTTGGTCATTCCGTCAGAGAACCAATATAAGCTGGACTCAGCCCAAGAAAACAGGATTTTTGAGACAGGAGTTAAAAAGCTTGATAAGGAAGCTTCGGTTGTTTTTGTCTTCTTTCTGCAATTTACTTTAATGAAAACAGAAATCCTGTTTTGGTATTTCAAACCCTTGAAGCATCTTTGCATTTCAATGAGTGGCATAAAGATGCAAAACAGGGAGGGAGAGCGAGGTGGTCTGATGAAGAGAGAAACCCGAGGTGCTTTTACGTCTCTGTATTTGCAGAATCAAGGCTGATGAAGTAGGTGTACTGCCTGTTTATGCACGGTGACTCCTGGTCATTAAAGTCACAGGTGTCAAAAAACAGAACGCGGGGAGGAAGGAGTGCAGAGATGAAAGTCAAAAGATAACGGGAGGAAGTTGTCAAAAATCTTATTTCTGGTCGGGTTTGTTCCTCAAAACACAAATCAATTAGACTCCTCACATACGCAGAGAGCCTGTGTTTACATGAGTCACCGTCTCCAGGCAACCCACGAGAAGAGGTGTCACTAACGAGCTGCAGAGAAGCAGCCGAGAAGAGGCTCTTCACAGCCACAGTACAAGAGTGTGTGTGTGTGTGTGTGTGTGTTTGTGTGTGCGTAGGTGTTTGTGAATGTTTTGGGTGTGTGGAGGTGGAATTGAAATCATGTTTAAGAATGTGTGCGTGTCCTTAGATTTCTACTTTTGTGAGGACTTGTGAGATGTTTAACCTTGGGTGAGGATATTTCTGGAACCTGGGGAAATAGATGAAATCTATTAGAATATTGACGATGTATTTTTTTGCAATATGATTTTACTCTGCACAGCTTACCATTCGGCATCTCTGCTAGTTTCTTGGCAACCTCACTTTTCTCTCCACTAACATCAACAACAGCTGGAGGCTGTGACATGAAGTCAACTTCAAGAATAGTTCCAGTAGAAACTCACCCAAACCAAAGAAAGCAAAGAATAAGACAGAGTGTTGAAGGTGGAACCAGGTGTGACTCCATAAAGAACGATGACAGACTGGGACAATGTGGAAGATTCATGACAGACCAATCCAAGAAGCAGTTTTTGAAGAAAAGAAAATGTAAGAGGATAAAAGAAACACTCTGTAGAATTAGGGTTTAAATGGTCCCATAAATGCAGGTAAAGCTGTATATGTCCGAATAAAGAAGGCGTAAGGGCAGTTTCACTGTTTTCTACAGCAACAACAGAAAGCTTATAGTTAGAGCTGGCTCAGGCTTGGACCAGCTCTAAGTTATGCTGCTGTAGTGGCAGTGTAACATGGGACTTCCACCTAATCAATCAAAAGGATAAGAGCCCAGAAATCATTGTTAAAGATACTAAGAACAAGGACTATAACGATATGTTTGTGAAATAAAATGACAGAGCCAAAAAAAAATGGCTGCGGCCTCATTCCACCAGATCCGTCTCCTGTCCGTCACAGCACCAGATCAAAGAGGTTTCTATTCTAGTTAGTGTGTTAACTTCCACTGGATCCACTCTGTTGCGTTCCGGCTGCATCTGTGATCCAGCAGGTCGGAACCCTCTGGATCAGATACACAAGACCTCTAATTTTGCCGGATGCCAGATGCCGGAGCACGACGCATCAATCTCAACAGAGCAGATGGAGCGGGACAGGAAGTCAGGCACAAAATGAAAACATCCGGTTAATTTATACACCAGATCGTATTTTACTTAGCTACAACAATAAACCATCATGATGAGCGGAGCCAGGCCAACAGGTCAGAAGTTTTCAGAGGACCAGAAAGACAACATGGATGAGGAGAGGAGGAGAATCCTTGATTCAGTGAAAACCTTGGTCACATGACTCTAGCTGTCCGGAGGTCCTGCTCTGTGCTGCATTCTGAAAACGCAACCGATGGGTGTTGAAGGAGGAGAGAGCACCAAGCCGATCAGACACGGATCTGGTTGAAGTCCCATGTTAGACTGCCACACTGGGATCGTGTCTCTCCCTCTCTCCTCTGTCTGTCTCTCACTTTAACTCTTCCTGCCAGCTTTCAAAGCTAACGTAGGCCGAGCTTGGTTACTTTGCTGTTAGCAAGCATGATTTCAAACTCCACAATGGTTCAAGAAAGACCACACAACTACACATGCTGGACTTTGAGTACTATAGAGATTAGACCCCCAAAGACAGACTGCTTCATATATCCTGATATGTTAAATATGAGACTGACGTCTCACTTCCTGAAGTGATGGCAAAAGGCTTGGACTGACGATCTGGTGATTTCTGTGATTCAAAGATGTGTGGCCTGCCAGCAACGTGGAAAAAATTACCCAACAGCCAAAACCTACTTGAATAGAGGAGCAGCCTTTCAGATAAGGGATACCGTAGTCACATTGGCAAAGCTGGTATCTCTGGAAAAAGACGAGGCAGATTTATTGAGCTCAGCGGGCCTCATGCACAGATGCTACAGTCCTCAAAGCAGGCGGCTTCAATTCCAACCCTCAGCTCTTTGCCACATCCCCCCACCTCACTCTCTTCCCACAGTCATATCTCTCAATAAAAGGATGAGATCCCAGAAATCATTTTAAAAATACACAGAACAAGACCTATAACGTTCTGTTTGTGAAATAAAAAATCGTTTGAGTAAAAGGAAAAACACTGAACTAAAGTCCGGATAAAAAAATACAAATATGTCTCAGTATACTTAAACAGGAATAAGTGTGAGCACTTTTACAGAGAAGGCTGCCTCTAGTGGTCATTGGAAGAACTGCAACTGTCACTTCTGTTCTGCCCTATTCGTAAATAGGTTATTAAGTTGTCTCATGGCTTTGGGTCAGAGATAAAGAGACTTAAAGCAAAAAAATTACAGACTTATTCTTTGAAGTGTGTGTGTGTGTGTGTGTGTGTGTGTGTGTGTGTGTGTGTGTGCGTGCGTGCATGCGTGCGTGCGTGCGTGCGTGCGTGCGTGCGTGCGTGCGTGCGTGCGTGCGTGCGTGCGTGTGTGTGTGTGTGTGTGTTTGTGTGTCTGTTTGTGTGTATGTGTGTGCGTGTGTGTGTCAGGGTCTATCCGTACATGTCAGGGTCTCATGCTGTGAAATGAACTGGATCAAATCGCCTCAGTCCAGCCCTAAAGTTAGTCTGAGTTATTGGACACCATACACGCGCACGCACGCACGCACGCACACACACACACGCACACGCACACACACACACGCACACACACACACACACACTTTCCCATGATGCCCTGCAGGGAGCCATCTCTGGACAGAAAATGAGCAGGCGGTCAGAGCGGCGGGGGGGAGCAGACAGGAAGCGCTCTGAGTGGAGGGGTCGATGCGGACGCTTCTCGACATCAGTTCAACCAGAGAGGAGAGATGTGACACTTTAACCCTTTAATGACACGAAAGTTTATCCTGTTAAAACGAAACTCAAACCAATCCGTAGCAAACTGGCTGCTCACTAACTGATACTATTTTGATCTGACGAATGGGTTTTGGAGCACAGATAGTTTTTCTCTATGACCTCTGTATCGGAGGTTACCAAGGGTGAGTGAGGAAAGTAGCACACAGAAGGATGAGGCTGGCAGGTCATTGCCAGAGCCAACACATGGGCATCAGCAACAAGGACATTCTGTGTTGTCACATGTGGTCGGATTTAGAGATGCTGGTGCAGAAAGACAGAGGCATGGAGGTTTGGGACAATTGGAAACTTCTTGGAGGGTTTGTCTGAGGAAGACCGAATCAAAAACAGACGTACCAAAGTAGTCAGCTTTGAACGAGCAGTGGTCAGCCTCAACGTGTAGTTAAAGTAGGCTGAAACAGGAGTTGGTGAACACTTGAACACATGCCGAAAACAAAAGGATAACATGGCCGGTTGGGAAAGGAGGAAGCTCTGACTAGGCCTATCACCTGCCGAGCTGAAGTCTAACTGCCACAATCATCACCCCAAGATCGAGCACACTTGTAAGGAGTGAGAGAGAGTGGTGTTGGTTTGACTTTTCATCCATTCATTGGATGTTTTTGTTGATAATTGTGAAGCGCTGCAAAATATGTGAGATGGAACCATAGACTGTATAAAATATGGACGTAGTATCCGTGACGTCACCCATCTGTTTCTGAAGCGCTGTTTTGAGGCCAATCGTCGACGGGAGCCATATTCCTGCTGTCGAGTGATTGTGACGTAAAGAGGCGGGCTTTGAGCCTCCTCGCCAACAGTTCCAGTGTTCCCGCCTGTCAATCAAGTCAGCTGTACCTCTCATTGGCGACTCGTAATCTCAATATCTTCAAAGTTGCGGGGTTAGAAAAAAATACAAACCCCTGTATAGTGTGTGCCGATCTACACTTGTATTTTGTACCAGGCTGTAAACATGTTTATTTCTGCTGTAAAGATCGGCTTTTTTGAATTGTGTGTATGTGGTTTCCAGTACTTCCGGAGCCAGCCTCAAGCGGATCCTCGAGGAACTGCAGTTTTTAGGACTTCTGCATTGGACTCATATTTTTAGACCAGGGTTGAACTCAACCTAACGTCTGTCGAGCTAGTGTGACGTAAAGAGGCGGGCCTTTAACTTCTTCGCTAACAGCTACAGTGTTCCTGCCTTTCGATCAAGTCAGCCACGCCCTTATTTGGGCAAAACTTGGACATTTAATATCTTCAAAAATAACTAGTTATAAAAAAAATCACCCCAGTACAGTGTGTGCGGATAGAGAAATTAGCTATTCAGACTACACTTGTTTTTTGAACCAGGCTGTAAACATCTTTATTTCTGCTGTTTTGAATGGGTGTGTATGTGGATTCCAGTGTTTCTTCAGCCAGCCTCTAGTGGACGCTCAAGGAACTGCAGTTCTTAACATTTCCGCATTGGTTTCATATTTTAGGACTGGAGGTTGCCGCTTGCCAATTATAAAGCTTTTCCACCTCTATAACAAAGGCTACACAAATTTTTTCAACATCTACTAAATGGTTAAGTGCTCACAAAATTCTGAGTCCAACATCCCGACTTTCAGCTTTTATAGAATTTGCACTTCTGACACTTTTGAGCGTGATCTTCCTCTCCATGCTGTTTACCTCTTAAATTTAAATGCAGTCAAAACATTCAGATATATCCGTCAACACAGCCTCTGTAATTCTCCTCGGGCCAAACAGCCAGAATTCAAAAAGTCCCCTGCACCATGAAGTGAACAGTGCCTTAAAAACTCCTCTCTCTGTAAGCACAGGTGGAGAACATACACATCAGGGTCAGCACCTTGAATTAGCTGTCAGTTTGTGAGCGGAGCCTCTCTCTCCAAACGTCTCCTTCACCTCCTGATGAAATCGCTCAACGGTTTTCCTTTCATGTAAAATTCATTTTGAACCTTGACATAAAAAGATAAAAGCTTTAAATCAGCACAACAGTCACACACTTACGCTCTCTGACCACGAATTATCATCTCAGGTTGGAGTTGAAGAGCCTCTCGCACACATTACTCCTCTTTAATATGTGTGTAAATGTCGACTGTGAGCTGATGAGAGGTGAGCGGCTCCCTCACAGCAGGCTGTCGTTTTTTTCATTTCCACAGTTTATCTGGATGAAGCTGCGAGCTTCATGCATGTTTCATGTGTGACTGAGGCCTTTTGATGCTGTGAGCCAGGCTAATGTGAAATTCTGATTACTGCTCTCTCTCTCTCTCTCTCTCTTTGTTTTATGAATGAGCAGCTCTCAGAGCACAGGAAGCAGAGGCAGATTTGTCCTTTTTTCAGAACATGATCCAACAGTTTATGATATTGATCTGCAGCAGCATCAGCGATGATGCTAGAAGAGTAAGGTGACGAGATGTTCTGCAACCGGGATTAAAACTTTGATTCAATTTAATGTCACATTTATTTAATCTAACAATAATTTAAAACATGACATCCTTGAATGTCCTGAAAGTTTGCGCCAAAGTTGAAAGTATTTCATTCCAGCATTTGTTATTTTTTTGTTGACCAAAATAAGCTTACTAATAATATCACAGTCGTCCTCCAAATTAGGAACCAGCTTTGATCGCTCTTAACTGATGACTTGACCTCAACGAAATGAAGCCATAACACTTGGAGCTCCCCCTGCTGGCTGACTTTGGTCTTTAACCCCGCCTCCTCCATATTAACAGATGGAATATGGGTCAAACTAGAAAGTCAAAATAGAAGGCATATATATTTTTCGGAAACATGATTTCTGCTGTTATAGTGAGCAGAGTAGAAGAGAAGAGTAATGATAACACAAGAATTGTTTGCCTAGCCTATGCTCATTCCTTTCTTCTCCTTAAACAAAATGTGATCGCTTTTGGCTCCAAAAATCCAGATGGTGGTGGTTCAAATGACAAAAACATACATATAGAGGCTTGGAAGTCAAAGTCTGCAAACTAACCTTGTGCTGGCCTCATCTATCTGTGGGAAAGAAACCCCAAACATTGGAGACTGAGGTTAGCAACAGAAGAGATAGGACTTTAATGTCATCTAGCCTCGCCTCTACAAAGGAGCTGCAGCCTAGATTTTAAAGAGGGTCTGTGCACGCCTGGAGTGAGACTGTTTTTAAGACTAAACAAATAGTCTTCTACCTTTAGTTCTCCTTCTGTGACTCTTTACCCCAAAATCACTGCCAGGAAACAACAACTTACCAATAACAAGCTTTCAAACCGGCTCCAGGGCTCCTGCTAGTTAACCTGAGTATATCATTGTTGTTATCACGGTGCAGCTCTGCTCCTCATGAGCGAGGGGAGCAGACAGAGGAAGGGAGGCTGACAGAGGCAGAGGTCGGAGTGCAGTGCATTATCGCCACCTATTGCTAATTAGGTGGAATCATGTTGTGCCGCTCGCTGCACGCCAATTTGTTTGTTGCCCATTTAAAGAATCAGGGTTGTGGGAAAACACGGAGTATCTGCAAACATTGACAGAAAGAGTGTTGGATAAAATCCTCCCTCAGCCGAAGAGGGCGTAAACTAAGTCACCGGAAAGTTATTTGCCGGTTAAGCTGCTGCAGGTAATCGATGAGGGTTTCCAGCTCGTACTGATGCCCCTGTGCTGTTTTTTTTTTTTGGTGTGTGTGTGAAGTGATCCTTGCGTGACTGTTTTCAGCTCCCCTTTCTCAAATAGATGATTCATAACTCTCAGCGTCAGACTGACAGCTGCAGGCGGATCAATAATGGAATCATTTCATTTACATCCCACTTTTTGAAGCCATGTCGCTGAATTTCAAAGCGTGTTTTCGTTTGCAGACGTGAGGGGATGTCAAGTCTCGCGGTGAGGAAAGTGTAGCTCAGGTCGGCTCAGGTGAGGTAACTAAAACTCTGAGAAAGTTTCAGAAAACAGGAGTCAAATATTAAACTTCTGTGTCATGTTTTCCTCCAGAGTTTGTGACACCGCCTTCTCTCCGAGCTTTAGTCCTAAAGCCAAAATCTCCCAGTGCATCTTACCACGAGGAAGCAGTCTGAAGCGGTGCCAGCATCCTCTGGACGATGCAGTGTTCATTAGAGCCACAATATGAAAGTGTTGGACAGAACAAACTACAAACTGATGATTTAGCTTTTCTTGGACTCTCACCAGCAGCGGGAGGGATGCCAGGATCGAAAACCCACTAATGGAAGTCACTCTTGATTCAGTGGCGTAGGACTTTCTTCCAAACAGCCGGCTAACCCTAAACTCTGCAGCTTTCATTGTTTGCAGAGAAAAACCCAGAGCAGCCCAGTGCCAGGATGCCACAGGGCACGCTGGTATAGAGGCTGATATTTCCAAGCTCTCACTTCAGCAGACATAAAGCTCTGTCAGAATACGGGTCGTGGTCAGCTGTAGCTCTCACGATCGATGCAGCTGAAGGAATATCGGATTTTTCATGTCCAAAAGCTAAAAACAACCGAAATATCAGCAGAACAAGAAGACACAGTGTCCAGACGTTCTGCAAGTTCTGCTCTGCTCCGTCTTTTTCCTACAAGCTGTGATGGAGGAAATCATGAGCTGAGCATCGGTCTGAAGGCTAGACTACCCAAAAGCTGAGGCTAGACTACAGATTATAAGCATGATTATAGACCAATCCAGCAGACATAGAGAAGCAGAATTTCGGGACCCATCAGCCTCGATCAATCATGTAGTGTGTCTTAGTTAATGACAATCAAGGCATCATCTGGGAGGACCTTCCACGATTTGTTGGCCATGTCAGCGTCGCTGTATGTCGCTCTGCAAAAGTGCAAAAGTCACGAGAGTACACAAACAAAATGGCAAAGGGAAAGAAAAATTCTGAAGTTGTTGCTCAGTATCATGATGTTACAAGCTGCTGGGAAACAAGATGCACCATTACATGATGTGTTTAAATGATGATCTGACCAATGGAAGGGTTGTTGGTTAAGTTTTAAGTCTAACTCTACTGAAGTCAGGATTTTAAGTCAGCATTTTTAAGAGTCAAAGGTAAACCTAACAAGGGACTTCCACCAGATCCGTGTCCGGCTCCGTGCTCTCTCGTCCGTCAACACACAGGTTGCGTTTTCAGAACACAACAATATGCAGGTCCGCTGGACAGCTGGAGTCATGTGACCGAGGTTTTCCCGCGGTTGTCACTGAATCAAGGATTCTCCTCCTCCTCTCCTCATCCATGTTATCTTTCTGGTCCTCTGAAAACCTCTGACCTGTTGACTCCAGGCCTGGCTCCGCTCATCATGACGGTTTGTTGTTGTAGTTAAGTGAAATACGATCTGGTGATAACACAGAGTGTTTTATTCTGAAAATTAACCGGATGTTTTCATTTTGTTTTGGTGCCTGACTTCCTGTCCCGCTCCATCTGCTCTGTTGAGATTGATGCGTCGTGCTCCGGCATCCGGCAAAAATAGAAGTCTTGTGTATCTGATCCAGAGGGCTCCGACCTGCCGGATCAGAGACGGAGCCGGAACGCAACGGAGCGGATCCAGTGGAAGTTAACTTGTGGGCCTCTGTGTAGGCACAAGGCTATGCCAACCTAGATTGCAGCCTAGAATCTACGAACAAGTTTAAACCAGGCTTTAGACAAAGAAACACAAACTCTCCAAAAGCTCCAGTAGGTCCATCGTACTTCCAGCGACGAAAAACTGACTGGACAAGTCAGAGGTTGCAAGTCAGTTAGCATCTATATACATGTATTATAACTTATCTTTTGGAAGAACAGGCCTTGAAATAAGTCCTTGTGACCATATCTGGTGTCCATGTTGCAGCTGCAGTGCTACACACGTCTCTAGAAAGTAGTGCAGCTTCATGTTTTGGATAAAGTCTCAGTGTTATATATTTGTGCTGTATTATCTGAAGTTCTTTGAGTCTTTCACTTCAACTAAATAAAGCAACCTGAGACAGACAGATACAGGTCAAGAAGGGCAAAATAAAAGGGTGTACAAGATTACAAAATAATGCACTTTATTAAATTATAACTCCTTTGTTAAGATATTTTACTCTACAGTAAGAACTTGCTAATGCACAACCTTACAATGCATGCATTATGTCCTGCTACAAGCTAAGTAGTTGAAAGTGCTTCATCTTCAGAGGTCCTCCTCTGGGATCTTTTTTACCTGACGTCTCTGTTTTTCATCCCTCAGAAGAAGCAGCAGCTGACAGACGGACAGACTGACAGACATCTTCCTTTTATCCTCGGGCTCTGAGCCCATTAACCCATATTTGCAGCTTTATCTGTAATTCCTCTTCCACTCTCTGAATCACAAACGTCTCACAACCTCAGAATTAGCCTCCCATTCTGCAGCAGGGCCATTACAGTGGTAAGAACATTCACGGCACATTTTAGTCATCAAGCTGACACAAGCTGTCCAATGATTCATACCGTTCATTATTCATGACAATTCCATTTGTAATTTTCAGAAGAGGGTTTCTCACAGCGAACAAAGGGAGAGAGCAGCGGCTCTGTTTCCTTCTGCCTCCTCAGTGATGTTACATTTCACTGAAGTATTGCCAGCAGAGATCGATCCATTGATTCTGGCTGTCTGCACAACTTTCCTGGAGGAACAAACAGGTGAAAACAGTCAGAGTAACCTTGGACAGAGACGCTGTCTGCTGAAAGTATCTGTGGAGGAATCTGCCAAGGGCGATGCAGGATACTGCATTCATGGATATCTCTATATTTCCAAACAGTGACCTTTGGGACTGAAGCCAACACAGACGGGTGAAGGAATGCAGTACCTAAACTGGCCACTTGAGGCTGGATCAAAAAGTGAGTCATTATAGAGCCCCTAGTTTAAACAACCAGTTTTGGAGAAGAACTAGTCTCACTTATCTGCTTATACAGAGTTTGTAAAACCCGGTTTGTAAAATATAAGGTGTTAAAAAGTGTTATTTTCACTTGTGAGAGGTCTTAAATTTTAGCTGCCACTTCCAGAGATATATGATTTAATACTTCATCAAACATATACTGTCTAATAAACGTTTTTCAAATAGTTTGTGTATTTTCTGGTTCACAAGATGACTGACAGCAATAACTCAAGACTTCTATATTTGCCGGATGCTGGAGCACGACACATCAATCTCAACAGAGCAGATGGAGCGGGACAGGAAGTCAGACACCAAAACAAAATGAAAACATCCGGTTAATTTTCAGAATGAAACACTCTGTGTTATCACCAGATTGTATTTCACTTAACTACAACAACAAACCGTCATGATGAGCGGAGCCAGGCCTGGAGTCAACAGGTCAGAGGTTTTCAGAGGACCAGAAAGACAACATGGATGAAGAGAGGAGGAGGAGAATCCTTGATTCAGTAATTGCCGTGAGAAAACCTCGGTCACATGACTCCAGCTGTCCGGCGATCCAGCTCCATGCTGCGTTCTGAAAACACAACCGGTGTGTTGATGGACGAGAGAGCACGGAGCCGGACCGCAGCAGATCGGACATGGACCGGACACGGATCTGGTGGAAGTCCCAGGTTAGTTTAAAGATTGTTTTACTCATGGACTCCTGACATCTGCGAGATAATTTTATGAGCTTAGCGTCCACACATCATGCACCTTTCTGTGTTCATATCACTGAATCATGCAAAGGGACATTTCTGTAGAACTAACAGAATGGTATCCTGCTCACTCGACTTATACCTGTAACATTTACACATCAGATTTACATCAGCTGGTAGGAATAAATCTAGATAAGGTTGGAGAGAAATTGATCCTTTTGCATCCACATATTTAGCACATCTGGATAATTTCACAAGTTTAATTATGTGTGAAAGAAGCTTTACTTAAGACGTTTATGTTGCTAAGCTGCTGCCACAAAAACCACCACAAATAAGATCTAAGACGGGAATAGAAGAAGTGCTAATAAGATTGCATATTTCCCTGAAAACAAGCTAGCAACATGCATAGACTGATCAGCTCTTTAACTCATCTGTTTTCCAAACTATTGCTCCTCTTTAGCTCCACTTTCTTTTCCAGTCACTTCTGGGTCCAGGAATCCAAGATGGCGAGGACCAAAACAACTGACTACATCCATCTTTCATCATTTCTTCTTTTCTTTTTCCCTTATTCTGTTATTTTATGTTGCCAGCGTTTATATAAAACAGGTCATAATGTACCTCACTGTACACAATTAGACACAATGAACAGCACCGAGTTCCACCTGCTCATTTCTGCTGGAGCACAGCAAGGACATTAACTTCCTCCTCGCTGTGCACACTCTCAGCCAGCTGGTCCCTGAGAGGCCGAGTCTCCAGTCTTGGCTCCGTCCTCGCTGGCACCATCCCAAACAAATTTGTCAATTTATTTTGCAGCCTTGCTTCCTGGCCTCCTCCTATCTTCCTGTCATAATGGAGTTTTTTTGTTTTGTTTTCCCCTCATGGAAACAGTCCCTCCTCTTATTAAACCCTGCAGGGTTTCTCCGTGCCACCCACTCTCTCTATATGTTTTCTTTCTCTGCTCTCCAACTTTCTTTTCTTGTCTCCTCTTCTTTAGTGTAAATAAAGTGGATATGAAGCCTCAACTTTCTTTTCCTCCTCCCCTCAGGGACTCGACGGCAGAGCTGAAAATCCCCACAGAGCTGCTTCCACTGTGATTATGATGATAATGCTGAATTTATTACATGATGTTTTCAAAGTGTGCCCATAGCTGCATGTTACATTTCCTCTTGTGATATAGATATCTGCTTATTTTTCAGCACTCTCTGAGGGATTCAAAACATTTTCTCAAACCGACTTTAAAATAATAATTCATAATTATTAGGGGTGTAATGATTCATCTACTACATCGATGTATCGATTTATATTCCTATGATTCGACTACATCAATCTGTGCTCGGCAAGTTGGCCTTCCGGACAACATATCGATCTAACATTGTTTTAAAAGGTTTCTGTGATGTCTTCAGTATTAAACTACAATGTTGAAAACAATTAAAATAAATAAAAAACATTGAATGAGAAGGTGTGTCCAAACTTTTGACTGGTAGTGTAAATAAAATCTATTATTATTATTATTATTATTATTATTATTATTATTATTATTATTATTATTATTATTATTATTATTATCTCATATTATTCCAGGAATGAGCAGAAATTATTTTAATTGCTGAAACTTCTTCTGTTGGAGGTCAAAGGTTCATAATGAGGCATGAAACCAGAATTAATTCATTTTCACGGGGCGTTAGTGGCGGCCACCGTAGTAATGGATTGTGATTGGTCCTGCAGACGACGTGTGAAAGTCAAAGCTGTCGCTAAGTTTTCAAGGAGAGAGGAGGAAAGCTGCAAACATCTGCAGAGGACGGTGACGCTCTCGGTGTTTGAAAAAGCAGCATTCAATGTGTTTGGCAGCATCCTCTGTGAAAAATGTCCCAGACTCTTTCTCAACTTGTTTTGCTAAGTGCTCAATTTCTTCTGTCGAACACTAGCTTACCAAACTGCACTACAAACATGATGCCTCACAGTTTGAGTGAAGATGATGCTGAGGCTGAGGTTTTAGTTTTTTGGCTTCATCGTCTTCAGCCAGATTTATTTCAGCAAGAGATTACGGCCAAAAATGCAGCAGAGTCGAGGCTGAGCCAGCAGGAAACACAGCTCTGTGTCGATATATCAAACAGGAAGGAGTTTATTTCTCCAACTGACGACGTTTAGCATTAATATTGAGAAGAATCGAACATGTAATGTGGTGAAAAATTATAGAAGAAGACATAATCCAGGAAAAGGAGAAAATTACAGCAGTGCATCCTTCCAGGTTAAAGCGTAGGAGTCGTGGTAAGGAGGGATGAGTAGGGGTTGAGGTTGCTGTAGCTGATTCTCAAACAAAACGTCAGTCTTGCTTGATATTCTGGGACCCGTCTAATGATCCAAAATACTGCTTTTATGCTCTTCAAGACAACGACAGTGATGGTCTCCATGAACACCAGGTCAATATTAGGCAACGTCATCGGCCTTGTCCATTGGCAACATCCATCGATTAATGTCCTTAAGGAGCATCCTGTGGCTCCTTTCCCAGCCCTACGCATAAACCAAGGTTTCAATCAATCCATTTTTATTTATATAGCTCCAAATCCCAACATATGTTATCCTCAGACTCTTTCCAAACAGAGCAGGTTTAGGTCGTACTCTATGTTCTATTATCAACAAAAGCCCCAACATCAAGACAGGATAAGATCCAGTCCCATTTTACAGACAGGACTCAGTCTGATCTCATCTTAATCCACCATGAGCAGAGAACTTTGCAGCATTTAGCAAGTTACAGTGGCAAGGACAAACTTCCTTTAACAGGCAGAAACCTCCAGAAGGACCAGACTCATGTTAGACACACATCTGCTGAGACCGTGTTGGAGAGAGGGATAGAGGGAGATGCATACGGGCCCTGTTCTATAACAGGATATGAAATCCAGCCAGGAATTTTCGCTGTGTGCTGTTAGGGGGGGCATGTCAGAAATGTTGGTTGGTGGACTGAGCCAAGAGCTGATTCCCAGCTTCAGGGCTTCCTTCCCTTATCGTGCCTGAGTAAAGTAGAAGACGGCACTGAAAGCACCATGGCAACATGCTGTGAAGGGAGGACAACTGGAATACACATTCACAACAATTAGCCATGACATGATGACCTGCTGTACAATGTGATGCAGCACGATACAGCAGCTGTACCTCAAATCATACTTTGAAGAAGCTTCTTTGTTTTCAGCTTCTGTTGACGCGACAAGAAGGTGATTGTCGTACTTTTAATTTCTAATTGTAAATTTAAGTTTTGATAATTGTTGAAGTTACAACCCAACTAGGGATGTACACAATTAATCGATTGTTAAGACATTACTCGTAACACGCATTTTTGTTTTCAATTTTCCCTCACCTTGAACGGACAACATGTGGTCTCATATTGCATTCGGCTCCGCTTTTTAAAGAGGATCAATACGCAACTTATCCAACAGACTGGTGGGAATTGCTAGTACGCTATGTTTGCAGACCAGCAACATCAGAGCCGTCTGAGCTTTTCTGCAGCTGCACTGATTATGACCCGGTTGCGCTCCTGGCTGACACCTGACTGAATACTGATACTTAAAATGTACATCCCTAACCCCAACTTAACAGTGTTGTTGGATAAAGCTGATAGTTTCCTTCCCAATAACACCAGAATGCAAAAACCATTGCAATACAATATCCATCAAAGCACACTGACTGCCGGAGCATGCATAAATTACTCTTATAACAACAAGCAGTTACGGTAGACCTTTCTCTGGTGCATTACCGCCACCTACTGGACTGGATGTCATCCAACATATAAATGTAGGAGTCATCAAATGATTCGTGCATCTCTACTCTTCAAAAAGCTGCAAGTCTGACAGAGCTGAACAAAACCACCACAGACAACTGTCACTTTAAATTTCAATGCATAGACAATGCATTGAACATCCAGTGTGCTGAAGCACACGCACACACTGCACTTCTGCTGGGTCTAGTATTTTATAGTATTTTGAAGATTTTGATAATAACAGATATTGACGTTGATGTTGCAAAAAGCTTGCGTTCTTATTTGCAACAGCCAAATTCCACCAGATCCATGTCCGGTCCATCTCTGATTCGTCACAGCACTGGATCTGATAAGTTTCTATTCTAGTCAATGTGTTAACTTCCACTGGATCCACTCCGTTGCGTTTCGGCTCCGTCTCTGATCCGGCAGGTCAGAGCCCTACGGCTCAGATACACAAGACTTCTATATTTGCCGGATGCCGGAGCACGACGCATCAATCTCAACAGAGCAGATGGAGTGGTACATGAAGTCAGGCACCAAAACAAAATGAAAACGTCCGGTTAATTTTCAGAATAAAACACTCTGTGTTATCACCAGATCGTATTTCACTTAACTACAACAACAAACCGTCATGATGAGCGGAGCCAGGCCTGAAGTCAACAGGTCAGAGGTTTTCAGTGGACTAGAAAGACAACATGGATGAGGAGAGGAGGAGGAGAATCCTTGATTCAGTAATTGCCGTGAGAAAACCTCGGTCACATGAGTCCAGCTGTCCAGCGAACCTGCTCCGTGCTGCGTCCCGAAAACGCAACCTGTGGTTGTTGACGGACAAGAGAGCACGGAGCAGATCTGATGGAAGACTTATGTAAGTCCGACCTAATACAGAATTCTTAACAAAAGCCAAAATTTCAAAATAATGCCTTGCACAAAACCTCTAAAATAGGGTTTATATAGCATGCAGCCAGTTTGATTGCAGCCTGCAGCTCCTGTCCTGCATGTCCTTCCCCCACTTTCTCACCCAGTGTTTTGCTCAATGCGTCATCCTATCCTCTCTAAATAAAGGCGTAAAAGCCCCAAAAATGTAACAAAATAAAAGGATTTCTAAAAATATCCCAAACTTTTTAGGGCGAGCTGCATGAGTGAACGTTAACGCTTAATTTCATGCATACTCTTTGTTCATGCGTGTATACTTCATGATATAAAAGACTAAATCTGTCATGGTGGTACCAGAAGACCCTGTGATCACCGCTGTCTTCTCTGTCCTCACTCTGTGGTGCTAAATGCAGGCTGCAAACCCATCTTTACAAAAATCCACCTCAACACTGCATGCCAGCAATTAACACCTCACGTCTTTACAGAAGTCCACAGAATGAAAGGATCGTCTGCTGAGCATGCTTCAGGCTCCTTTTGTTTCCAGCATGCAGCACAACATGACATTATACTCTCTGCTTTTGTAGGTCTGTAATTTTAAACAAACTTCAAATGAGTGTGATTTAAATCTGACCGCAGAGCAGCAGCATCCTTTGATTTACGTTCAGATGGAACATGAAACACAGAAGAGGAGGAGGTAGAGTAGGTCTGACTTTCATGTAGGAAACTTGGTTTGAATAAAGTCTCATCTCTCGGTGAGGCTTCTTTCTTTATTATCCTTAACCTGCGTATTGTAAATAGTATGGGAAGTCAAGCTTTCAGTTATCAGGCCCCTCTCCTTTGGAATCATCTATCAGTCAGGGTCTGGGAGGCAGACACGATGAGATCAGACTCCAGATCAGAGTCCTGTCTGTAAGATGGGACTGGATCTTATCCTGCTTGATGTTCGGTCTTTGTTATTAATAGAACATGGAGTACGGTCTAGACCTGCTCTGTTTGGAAAAAGTCTTCAGATTCACGGTGCCAACACGCCGCCTGTGTGAAGCCCTCAAGGGTACAGATGGCTGTGGAAACCCAAGAAGATCAGGGTTTACCGAACCAACCCGAAGATATGATCCTCCCCCGTAACATTCAGTGGACTCCTTTAGGACCACAGCTTCATAGAATAAACAGGGGTGTCGTTCTGATGGTTTATAAGGTCGGATGGTGGTAGAAAGAGGCGGGGGGATTTATTAGACCTTTAACAGCAGTTTAAATAATGACGGAGAAACAGCTCCATAAACAGTGTTCCCAAAATGTGCTGCTTTTCTTTTATTTGACTCTGGAGATCTATTTGCATGGATCACTGTAACACACACACACACACACACACACACACACACACACACACACACACACACACACACACACACACACACACACACAGAGTTAATGTTCTATTGTTTTGTTGACATAATTGTGCGCATTTTCAATTTAAAACAAAAACTTGCATGCTCGATGAATAATTTATGTTACATCTGTGTGTGTGTGTGTGTGTGTGTGTGTGTGTGTGTGTGTGTGTGTGTGTGTGTGTGTGTGTGTGTGTGTGTGTGTGTGTGTTTGTGTGTGTGTGTTAATCCCTTCAGTTTTGCTGCTGATTTTCTTCGTCAAGCGTGAGAGAGTAATTAATCAGATCTGAAATGAGATTCTGGAATTAAAACCATGGTGTGTGTGTGTGTGTGTGTGTGTGTGTGTGTGTGTGTGTGTGTGTGTGTGTGTGTGTGTGTGTGTGTGTGTGTGTGTGTGTGTGTGTGTGTGTGTGTGTAACTAGTTTGGCCCTAATGAATTCTGACAGGCAAATTATATCAGCTTCCTCCTCATGATCGTTTCTCTGCCTGCTCCCCCTCTCGTCTTTCCCTCCTTTTTGCTCCACACGTTCATATCTCCACGTTTCTTTCTTCATCGCTCGTTATTTTGATTTGACAAACGGAGTGAAGCTCTATAATCCTGAACTCATCTGATGTTAATTCAGAGGAGACAGGATTAAAGAGCTGATCTTGTTTTTTATTGACACTGTTTATGAAATGTGAGCGTTGTGATGTTGTTCTCATTAACTCTGTCACAACATGCCGAGAATACACCGAGGATCTTACACTGTACAGCTGGACCTCTGACCTCATCACCTCCGTTTGTTGTCTCACAGGTTCAGCTCGAGGTATTGTTTTTCCTGTTTGTTTGTACCTGTTATCAGCTGTGTGTGTGTGTGTGTCGTCACCTCACACCGCTCTGCGTTCATTAAATCGATGTATTGAGCTGTGAAATGACTTTTTATTGGAGGACATTCACTTATCCATCACGACAACCACCAAATCAGAGCGTCTTCACAACAATTGGAAACAAACAAACAAACAAACAGATGAATGAACTTCTTTCCTAACTTGCCAACATTTGGAAATAACTCTCTGTGTAGAAGTTTTTTTCCAAGGAGGTTTGCAGATTGGTTGAATAGAAGTCAATATAGATTCAGATTCAAATTCAGAATACTTTATTAGTCCCAGAAGGGCATTTAAGTTTTACAGTCAACCCATCACATTAACCACTAAAAGATCATTCACAATAATAATACAAAAGACTAATATTAAAAGATTAAAAAGGTAGATCAGAGTTTGCTTTTGTTGATATTCTGTGCCATCCTCAGGCCTTCAGGTCTTCAGGTAGGCTCTTCCACAGACGTGCTGACGTAATAAAAAGCTGCCTCACCATGGCTTTTGTTCGGACTTTTGGCACCATTATAAGACCACTACCTGAAGACCTCAGGGCTCTGACAGGCTAGTCAGTTAAAGGCAAATATGATAAATGCATTACAAGAACATGAAGAGATTAAAAAACTAACTAAGATCCTGGTAGCCCATGCAGAGACTTTAAAATGGATGAAGTGTTGGCTCTGATCTGAGATATGTTCTCTTTAGGAAGACCCTGAATAGGAGAATTACAACAGTCCATCCTGAAGGTTATTAAAGCATGAATCAGTGCCTCTGCATCGGCCGTGGAGAGAAACGGTTGCACCTGGCAAAGTTCTCTAAGTGATAAAAAGCCTCTTTTGTAGCATCTCTAATATATTGCTCCAGTACCAAACCTGAGTTTTGTCCTGATTGAGCTGTAAAAAGTTCTCCACCATCCATGAATTGATATCTGAAATACAGTAAAAGAGCATCGATTGGCTCCGAGTCATCAGGGGACAGTTCAATGTAGAGCTGTGTGTCATCTGTGTAGAGTTGGAGGTTAAAAGGTAACTGAAAGTTTAAAACAACTTTATCGTCTACTTTCTGCAGGCAAAGGTAGAAATGTCTCTTTGACTTGCATGTGCGATGTGAATTCATGCCGTAAAAACACAAATTAACAGTTATATAAAAGTAAAAAAGTGGAGGACCTAAAATTGAGCCTTGGGGAACACCATAACTTAGATTAGAGTCCTGATGAGCAGAGATGAGAGGTTGCAGTGCCGAATCAGTAGAGCTTTAACAGGCAGTTGGTCAGCAGGGGGCAGGGCTTGAGGAAGAGGGAGAAATGTTTGGAGGAGGAAGAGTGACGGTGCGACAACTGAGCATGCAGAAGAGCTGTCAGTGCTGGACTTACTCCAGACCAGGAACGGGATCCTTTTCCTTCCTCTCTGTGCTTCTTTTGCAGTGTTTTGCTTTTGACCTTTTTTTGACTGGATTGACCCATTTTTGTGTTTTTGGGACATTTATTACTTTTTGGATTCTGAATTTACAGAGGATGCTTTTCTAACGGAATAAGGCTGTAGGATTAAAGCGGAAACTTTTATTTCAAAGATTATTTTTCTTCTGTTCAGACTTTTGGTGTACAATTAGGCTAACTTTTGATGCCGGTCTTCGGGGCATTTCGAAGGGGTTTAAAGGTTTCTCTTGAAGAAGATCATAGCCAAATTGTATTAATCTCAGTAAATCTCAGTAGCTTCTGAACTTGAAACAAGAACGAAGATTAATTATTGAGCAGATTGTAACAAGACCAAACAGCACAAGAGAAAGGCCTTTTTTATTCCCCTGTCTACCCGGGACTTAAAAGTCTTATTCTGGAAGACCAAGAAGCATTAAACCTGGTTTATACTTGTGCGTTGACACTACGCCGTGGTTGCAGACGCTGGCATATTCAATACATACTTGTGCGTTGGAATGTCTACATCGCTCTGCAATACTCCACCCAAAATGCCAGACGTAGCCCAGGTTTCCAGTCCAGCTATGTTCCCTGCTTATATGTGCACAGGAAACTACAACAAACTTGCAAGCGTATTACCCAAGCATGTTATGATGGAGTTGGAGCATGATGATGTATTGCATAGAAGAGAAGGACAGAAGACGTTGAGGGAACAGGGATTCCAGAAATACGATGCTACCCTGTGAACCAATCACAGGGCTTGTGATCTGCATCGTCTTGACATGTGGTTACATTTTGCAGGGGTGCACATTAAGCTTCTGCATAGATATGGACCTGCATGTAGGCTTTGGTGTAGAGCAGGGGTTCCCAAAGTGTGGGTCGGGAAACCCTGGGGGGTCGCGAGACACAAATGGGGGTCATGAGATGTCTTCCAGAATCTTCTTTTTTTGTTAAGTTATCTATAAATATGTAATATTATTATTATTATTATTATTATTATTATTATTATTATTATTTATTTATTTATTTATTTATTTATGTATTATAATAAATTTTTGTTTATTTACCTTGTTTTCTTATGTTTATCTTTCTTTTTGTTTGTACTGTTAATTATTATTATTTGTTTATTATTATTATTTTGTATTTTTTTGTTTTAATAAATTTTTTCTACTCTGTGCTGTTTTTTTATTACTTATATATAATTTGTTAACTTGTGGTGAAAAAAGAAATACTGAATAAATGCAATAAAAAAAGTTGAATGACAAAAGTTATCCAAAAATTGTAAATTTTACCCATTATAGTAAAAAATAGACAAAAATAGTAGCTAAACTTGAAATAAAACCTTGAAAATATAAAATGTAATGAGTTTTCTGCCTTTCTTTTTGCAAGATGACTCCTAAGTTTAGGGTTAGTAAACAGTTAATTATCAAAAGCATCAGTAGCAGTAGGTTAATTCATAACGGCACAGGAAACACAGACACATGTTCATATAGGTATGCTGATTTTCTGCAGACCAGCTAAATGAAGACACATTAAATCACTTTGAGGGACAGTGGGCCTTCGCGAGTCTTGGGCACCTATATTTTGGGGGTCACAGGCTGAAAAGTTTGGGAACCCCTGGTGTAGAGTCAACGCAAAAGTATAAACAAAGCTTTACCTGTCTTGACTTGTAGGTCGACACCTCAGATTTGACTCAGGACTCTACTGGAAGCATCTATGAAGGTGCTTCAACTGCAGTGATAACGTCCTAGAGTTAAGACAAATCCCAGGAGTGTAATAAAAGTATTTTGGCGTCTGAGAAGCTTCTGAACACACTCTTCACTTCCTCTGATCGGACTTCTTGGATCAGATTTCGTTGGCAGTACCTAAAGCAACACCTCTTCTTTTGACTTTATCAACCTGGATACCAACCAGAAGTTCTGCAGACTGAAATGTTCTGCATTTTCTTTTTTTCAGATGAAGTAATAAATCATATGTGACAGCCTGCAGGTTTAAAACATAACCACATTACCCTGCGTGCTTCCTTTGGCAAAACTACATTTAGTTCACATTCTGAAAAGTTGCAGCAGAAACTCTCCGAGTGTAATTGGAAACCGGCTTCTCGTTACAGTGCAATTAAAAATAAAACTGAGTCTTTCTTTTCCAAGCAGTGCGACAGTGAAACATGTCACATCGATTCACAATCCAAGAATAGCGTCTGTTTAATTTCCGTGTAGAAACTGGGCTAATTGGCTGTCGGTTAGCAAACAGAGAGCTGTCGGATCCACTCCCTGCTCAATTTTAGAAAGATTACCAAACAGTATGCTCAGACTGCGGCGAGGAGGGAAACAACGCTCACAGCTGAGGCTCTGATTCAGACTGACTGCAGTCATTCAGGGAAACTCTCAGGGGAGTGACATTTGAATACTATAAAAGGAAATTTAGAAAGTTTGAGGAAGAGGAGACTGAATGTGAAAGGTCCGCATGCGGAGAATCTTAAGGTCCATAACTGTCACAGTCTCTGTCTACCACAGTTCTCTTTACCTGTAGTCCCTGTTTTTGGTACTTTCCACCTGTTGTCACCTCTCATTTTCTGCACCGACCTGCCAATCTGCTTTCAAACAACACATCAGGCTAACTCTTCCACTTGTTTCTGTCTTGTGTCTTTGGTCTTCCTTTGTATTTTTGGGACATACACCAGGATCTATGTGTCTGTTAAGCATATTAAAGCTTTCTTGTGTACATTAAACCATTGAATTACACCAAAAACCTGTTTCTATCTGCATTTGGGTCCTTTCCCTGCTGCCTGCACCCACACCTCCAGAGTAACAGTGTTGAAATGATTGAAATATGCTTGAAGAGTCTTCGCAGCTAGGTTTACATGCACCCTAAGAATCTGAGGAGAGGGTGGTGTATTTGCTTTGTCATGCAAACATTTGATCCAATCATTCTTTCCTAGTTGAGGTAAAATAGTTTTAAGTGCTCATTTCTGTTCATCGTAGTTTGATGAGTTTCTGTTGAGGTTATCACCAGAAACAAAGTGAAACATACAGGTTTGACCTGTATGGTATGCTCTTGTTTTCTTTAAGTAATATAATACAGGAAAACTTGTACTGTATGATGGATGTACACAATCGGATAACTCAATAAACGTATATTTAAAAAATAAAATGTAAAACAGGCTCATCAGTCTTACAACCACCTTACACCGAGCACTGCGATGACAGGAGCATGCCATACCTCCATCAAAGTTTTGGAAGTTGTCTGCTTTAGTTTAATTGCTTTAAAAGTTATTTTAAATCCGCCATTATAACACTGCTTCATCCTCCAGTGTAGAAACTCTGAGTACCCTTCAATAAATTCATCCTGGGTTCATTGGTTAAACATTTGAATTGACAATCATGTGCAAATATTCATGGCTCTGTCTGTTTTCATAAAACAGGATGAATTTGTGTAATTTGCAAATCACCTTGTTAGAATTTCCAACGAGGTGAGCTCTCAGTGGGAACAGCGTATCAAACAAACGAGTGTTTTCATTATACATTTGTAATTACCAAAAGAGTCTTTGGAGATGGAAGTGAGACTCCTCTGTAAGGGCTGAAGTGGAGTGTGTGTGTCTCAAGTTCAGAGAGGATGGAGTGTAATTTAGAGCAAGAAGTTAAAAGTACAAAGACACGCGGATGACCTTACACCTTAATTGTGCAGAAATGTCCGCTCTTGTTATCCTCCTTTTCTGCAAGTTAGAGTGTACAGCCGTGTCGTGTCATGGCTGAACAGGAAGTTATTTTGTCAGGGCACAATTCATGAAGCAGATCTTTTTTTCTTTCAAGTTGGGAACCATGTGACTTCTGCTCATTAAAGGAAAACAGTATACATTATAGGGTTTAGGTTTCACGTGTAGTTGTCCAGCAAATAGAGATATCATCGGCCAAAATGTCCGATGGAAGAAATACCAAATATAAAATAACCATATTGCTCATAATTTAAGTTGGGGTTTTCCCTTTAAACTGCATGTGGAAAAGTGGACTAGTCTTTTATTCAGAGTCTACACTTTTGCATAAGCCACATGTCACGTTTACTGATTGACAGCGGCGCAGAGAAAACAGTCGGACCTGAATGCTCTAAAACAGGAGAACGCTTCTCCACTGATGAAGGATGTGCGAAATTTTGTGTAACCACAGCTCTTACTTTGACAAGTTTACAGAAGGTTATGATGCTTCATGAATAGTTTAATCAAGTTTAGCCTCGCAGCACGATGAGATATGAATATCAAAACATAATCGGTGATGGCCACCTTCCAAAACACTAAAATGGGGACGGATAGCGTGCACGTGGATTTTTCCTTTCAGCGCAGTGTGCAGAGGACATTACCAAACATACACCCGTTACTTGCATGTGGAATTCGAAGCAGAGTTGGTTGCAGAGGGGCACGGAAGACGCCGGACAGACATGGCAGGTCACTTCTGTTGGCACCGGACCAGAGGAGGCTCAGGTTAGAGTAAAAGTGCAGGGCTCACAGTATGATGGACAGAGGATGCTCTGCTGCCTTTCATTTCTACTAAAATAAATAAATTCACCATGCTGCTGTCATACGGTTGTATTAAGATAAGATAAGATAAGATAAGATACTCTTTTATTCGTCCCACAACGGGGAAATTCATAGAGTTACAGCAGCAAACAAGAAGGTGTACAGTACAAGAATATATATAGAAAAGAAATGTCCATCACAGACGACAGATTTGCCATAATTCTCCTGTCAGCCACCACCTCCACAGGGTCCAGGACCAAGCCGGCACTCTTCACCAGCCTGTCCAGTCCCGCTCTCCTGCATCCTGTCCGTCCACAGCAGGTGAAATCCTTCCAATGTGGCGTTTGTGTCCGGTGTTAGCTCTGTTAGCATGATGCTACTCTGTCAGTATTCCCATTGGAGCTGGGTTAGCTCATCCACCTTATCGTAGAGAGATCTTACATTCCCCATAACGGTGGGTGGAAGGACAGGTCGATGCCGTCTTTTCTTAGCTTGCACCTCAGTACCAGCATGACGTCCTTGCCTCCTTAACCTCAGCTCACAGGGAACATCGGGCCTAGCATGGCATTACATTGCTGGCAAATGTAAGTTATTAAGCAGATCGGGCTTTCAGAGCGGATGTCAGATTGTTGTTCTGTATGCCCGCCAAACTGACCGACATAAGAAAAGGCTACCGTAAACTATGGTACATTAAATGGTGTATGTCACACTTCTACCAGAATTTCTACCAAAAACAGCCCCTGACTCCGTCAGCTGTTAGCATTCAGGGAATAAACTGGGATTGTGGGAGTTAATTTGAAGGTTTATTCAGGACTCTATTGGGTGTGTGAACAGAAAGTGAACAGCTGCTGCGTTCTGTTTCAGCGCTCAGTTTTCATTAAAAGTGGACTGAATGAAATCCACCAATGAAGGGTGTCAGAGATGATGTGATATCTGGACTGAACATCAGATTAATTTCCTGCTTGATAAAAGAAAAATGCTAATTAGCTGCCAGACAGACAGCAGAATTGTCTCTGGTTATCAGGATCTCTGCTGCAGAATATTAAAGACTCTGCCTCTCTCTCTGCAGCGCTGCAGAGTTGTGGATACAGCACATATACGTTTCAAGACAGCGTTACTGTCCATCTTCCTCTCCTGCAGCCAGGACAGGTAACATGTGGCTGTGGTTCCAGCTCTCAGTCAGACAGCAGGCGATGAAGGCAGCTCCTGTGACTGACGGTGAGCAGGAAGCAGGTCCAGAAGACGCTCATCAATAACTCTGCTGTCAAGAGTCGAACATATGAGCTTCCATTTGTGCCAAAACCTGGCCGAGTGTACATCTATCAGGTGCTGTTATCTGCGCAGACTGACAAACAGCTTGTTGCCGCCTGTTTGCTTCGTCACTGTCACCTCATCACCCGTTTCCTTCTGTTAATTCAACTTTTAGCACCGTGAGAAGGAAATCCTGCTTTCTGATTGGTTAACACCTCTTAGTTGTAACTATTGTCAGATTTCTCTTTCTGCACACACACACACACACACACACACACACACGCACACACACACACACACACACACACGCACACCTTCCTGCAGCAGACCATCTGAGCGTGTGCTCTGTGATCCCCATTTGAAGTGTCGGGAAAGTCACTCTCAAGGTTTTGCAAGCTACCAATTATTTCTAGAGTTGAAATGAAGCAACACCGCTCTGAGAGAAATCTGTTTTGGTTGACTGAAGATACAAAGAGAAGAAGCTCGGACAGGACAAAAAAGCATTTAACGCAAAACTACAACAGTAAAATGCAAAAGGCCAAATGCTGAGAGCTCGACGACTAGTTGACTTAAGTGCACAAAATGCTGGGCTGCCGTTGGCCTAACAGTCTAACACTGGACTTCCACCAGATCCATGTCCGGTCTGTATCCGATCCGCTGCGGTCCGGCTCCGTGCTCTCTTGTCCGTCAACACCCACCGGTTGCGTTTTCGGAGTCATGTGACCGAGTTCAAAATCGGGTTCATCCTTAATAAAAATGCAAATAATTAAAAAATAATTAAATATTGATGCATTATGCCCGTAACAATGGTTTCTATATCTAAGCAGGACACCAGTGTATATTTTGGCAGCTATTTTAGATTTAGTCTTAGTCTTTAGACCAAAATGCGGGTTAGTTTTAGTCACATTTTAGTCTTTTCAGCCCTTTATAGTTTTAGTTTAGTTTTAGTCAGCGGAAACTCAAAACATTTTAGTCTTTGATTTTTGCAGAAACATCTTCACTCTTTAAATAATTCATGTAGTTGATCAGATATTGGTATCAGGGTTGTACCAAGTGTTAAAATCGTCAACATTTCACTCCTTTAACACTTTTGCTTGAGTAGTAACTTAAGTTAAATAATTCAGCCTGTCTCTGCTAAAAAGTCAAAAAAGAAAACATTCTTGATGTGACCACTGTGACTGTATTTTGATTCTCTTGATTCAAATAAAAATGCCATGAAAGGACTGTATTGCACATTTACAACATTCCTTGAATGCACCTGCAGTGACAGGCGACCTGGACGGACAGTCAGTTCACGGCACTCTGAAATGCATCTGCATCTTTTATGACAAGGAGTTAATAAAAACTTACTAAATGTGTCTGATGTTTTAACAAATTTGAATAAATCAAGCTGTAAAAGCTGAGCAAAACGGCACACATCAAATAGTCCTAAAACAGAAACAGACGTCCCCCGGTTGTGTCTTTGTCACTAACGCACACCGGGGGAAAAAATCCTCAATAAAGATGAAACAGATGCATGGAGGTGGGAGAGCTGGTTCATAACGCACACCTACTGCAGGTAGGTGACCAAGCGAACATTGCGCCCCTCAAATAATAACTCAGCCTGTCACAGGAATGCTTATGCTAACAAAATCAAAACATATGTTCGTCAGAGTTTTTATTATCAATGATGCACTTTTAGCTCGTTCTACTCTCATTTTCATCATAAAAAAATGAGTCATTGACGAACATTTATCGTCATAATTCTCGTTAACCAAATTAACACTAAAGGACAGAATAAACAGTGCAGGCTGTTTTCATGTGCAGGTAATACACAAAGGCCAAACACTGTTACTGTGTTTGTTTAATTAGAGTTATTACAGTGCACATGTGTGCAGACCAAGCGACAAACTCCGGTCTCAAACGATGAAGCCAATGCGGAAGTGATATAAACTGCAATACATCGAGAATCCGCTTGAGGCTGGCTGCAGAAACACCGGAAACCACGTAGATATGAATGGGAAAAAGACGATCTTTGCAGCATTAATAAACATGTTCACAGCCTGGTTCAAAAAACGGCTTTGCCCTACAACGCTAATCTCTCTAATGGCACACACTGTATGGGGGGTGAATTTTTTTCTAACATGACGGTTAAGAAGATATTAAGATTATGAGTTTTGCCCAAATAAGGACATGACTGACGTGACTCCCGGTCGGGAACACACAGCCATTGGCTAAGAGACTCACTACGTCACACTCTGCCTAGTTGAGTTCCGCATTTCCAATATGGCTGCTGCCGTCGATTTGCTTCAAAACAGCGCTCAGGAACAGATGGGTGACGTCACGGATACTACGTCCATATTTTATACAGTCTATGGTGCAGACACAAACAGCTGTTAAAGGTGAGCAACAGCTGATCAGTGGTGATAAACTGTCGTCATCACAAACAGATGTAGCTTCCTGTGATTTATTCCCTCTTTTCGTCTCCATAAATCACAGGAGGGAGGGACTAAGACACAAGTGCAGGATGCATGGATGGAACTTCAGCTGTGTTTGAAGGATGTTGATGGCTTGATGAAGAACGTATTGAGTCTGAGATTTTTGGATTGAAATAAAACAACACTGCAGATTCTCTTTAAAGTCATCAGGGAAGCTGATAACTCATCAGCCTCAGATGTTCCCCTCTTTTTAGTTTTAGTTTTGCATTGCTTTTTGTCTTTTGTTTTATTGTTGTTGACTGTCCTTGAGCTATAAACTCTATTGTGTCTTTCATTTGTTCTTTTTTTCTTTGTGTCTCTGCAGCAACATCAGATGAAGTGAAGATCCCAGAAAACCGTCTGACTGTCGGTTTCTTTGTTTCTCAATCGTGAACCGTGTTGACTTTCTGAGCACCAGCAGTGAGCTGGAGGGAGAATTTGTGGGATTTGAGGTCACCGCTGAGCACTTTAACCAAATGAGCTCTGCTGAGTGAGAGCTTCAGTGTGTGAGCAGCGCCGTAATGAGCTGCTGGAGCTTCAGTCCTGAAAATCACAGAGCAAACAGACGACCGGGGAGGGGGTCTGCCCGATGATAAAGATTACAGCAGATAATGTGGAAAAGGCAGCAGCTCGTCTCAGCAGCTCTCTGGGTGTGAATACAGAGCACTCAGATAGAGGGACGGCTCACTGCTGCCTCCTGCTGACCACACTGAAGATTTACCCAATGAGGAGCTGCTCACTTGCCAGGGTTAGACTTGGATACACTGGCTGTTTCCGAAACGGCCTGCTACATACTACTACATACTGTGTTTGAATTTAGTATGTAATCTGACTGTTCTAATGGATCTGGTCTACAGTATGCTGAGCCAGACATCACTGGATTTCCGGTTTCGGAAAGCGGAAGTAAACAACGGCCGAGCTGATAGAGAAACTCCTTCTTTAGCATCACTTCTGATTTAAAAAGTTTAGAGGTGAATTTAATGATGAACGTCAAAAAGGAATAAAAAGAAGAAGAAGAATGTTAGCGCTGTGCATTGTGGGAAACAGTACACGAGGGAGACTGGTCCGATGCATACTGGGAAATTATCCAGAATCAGTAGACATCCGGGTAGTTCTGGTAGATTTTGCTCTTTTTCACATACTACATACATTTTAGAATTAATTTCAAGATTTTAATGTTTGTTTTTAAGTCACTGCATGGTCTGGCACCTCAGTATATCTCTGATCTTATAAAAAAGCTACACCCCCTCCAGAGTACTGCGGTCTGCTGACCAGATGCGTCTTGTCCTGCCAAAAAGCCGACAAAAGACAAGGGGAGACCGAGCTTTTTCAGTGGTAACTCCTAAATTGTGGAATGAGCTACCTACCCAAGTTAAAATGGCCCGCACCCTGGATACTTTTAAATCATGTCTTAAAACTCACTTTTACTCCCTGGCATTTAATACAGCATGAGAGTTTAAGTTGGTCTCTGTTTGTCTTTTAATGTACTGTATTTTAAATGTTACCAATATTTATTTCTACTGTTTGTATTTGTTGTGCAGCACTTTGGGAACCTTGTTGTTTTTAAAATGTGCTATATAAATAAAATGGATTGGGTTGGATTGAATTTCGGCCAAATCAGTACACACTGCTAGTATAGTAGGTGGTTTCGAAAAACAGCCACTGTGGTGGACTCTAACCAACATTTAGTCACAGAACAATGTCAAAGAGCGCTGTTCAGAGTAATTAATGCTCATTTTCATTGTTTTGTATTCAGGTTAATTTTCTTCTTGAGTGTGAAAATGTGTAGACATTTTCAAAGATAGTTCATTCACAGCCCTCTCAAAGGAAATGGATGTCCGTAAAGGCATAAAAGAGGCAACATTTTAAAGTTAAGTTGTCTCTATGTCATCAGTTAGCTTCAGAAAATAGAGCTAAAGGCTTACTGAACATGTTTCCTTAAAAAACAACCTGAAAGGAACCCCTCAAAGTAAGTCAGGTTGACCTTATTGGATTAACTTTCACTATGGAGAAAAACGAAGAGAGGTCCCATGTGCAGAAACACAAAGATTTAATCAACAAAGAACAAAAAAGCAACGGTCAAACAAAAACCTTCTTAAATCCAAATCCATAAAAGCTAACAGAAGGGTATCACGGTGAGCAGGAGAAAGAAAAATCACAGGATGGCTTAGACTGCTATAGGCTTACACAAGACTTCCACCAGATCTGTGTCTGGTCCAAAATAATAGATTCACTAGTATAGCCCGCCATCGATCCTCAGCTAATACTGATGTTTGATAAACATCTCATCGATGTGCCGCTCATCTTATCAAACTTTTCTCTCGACTTCAGGTGAATCTAAAGTAACATCTGCTGAATCTGTCTCTTGATTAACTCACTTTTTCTGCAGCGATTGATCCGTCATAGTTTTATCAGACTCCCTCTCTGAGACTCTCCTGGAGTATTTCTCTCTGCAGCTCAAAGAAGAGAAGCAGGATTTAATGTGCCCATGCTTCCTTTTTTGTTATAAGGTTCAGTTATTAATGACTCCAGTTTTAAGAGCACTCTTTTGGTTCTGTGTAATGAATTTGAAGAACACCCACAGGCTCTTTTTCCTCTCAAGTTTGCTTCATTCGTCTATGTTTTTGGGAGGCAGGGCATTAAGTACCAGTTTTCTTGTTAATAAATGGTTTTATTATAATAACACGTCTCGTTTCATGCTGCTCTCTTTACCCAAATGAGCCGTCTGACCACAGTAAGAGGCATCGAGTAAAGTATTTCCAAAATACAAACAAATTCATTTGTCTTCACCTTGTTCTCTACGTTTACTTCATTAAGACTAAAACAGTATCTATGGCTTTGGTTTCTTAAGTTCTGCTCTATTTCAGGTTTCTAAAACTACACAACACAAAATAAGTACAGTTTTTTTACCCCAATTCTACCAACTGCAGCTTTAAATAGCAAAAGAAGAAGAAAACATTAGCAACAGTTGCAGCGATTCTCTCTGTTTCTGAATCTCACACTACTACACACGTATTTCCGGAGACTGAGCATGGCTGTAAAATGTAAACACACGCCACGCCACGTCACAGAAACACCGACGTAAAGATTGAGACAGACGCTGTCAGTGCCCGCTACTAGCAGCACCTCGTCCTGCTGCTGGTTAACATGACTGCCACACAAATGGGCTGTTAATGAGACAGGTGTGTATGTGTGGACAACAAGGGTCTCCAGTCTAAGTCAAGGACTAGAAAGTTTGGGAACTTCTGCTGAAAATTGGTGCATGGAAGGATCTTCCAAGTTTTTAAGCCCCAAGTTTTTGCAGGGAAATTCAGAGACTGTAACAACAGGAAGTACCTCTTGGTTTGCAAAGTGAAGCCGATACAGAGGAGTCTATGCAAGCATGATTTTTAGTTACCAGCATGGGGAGACTGCACTGGTTGAGAGAGGAAGGCACAGCCCCGATGTCCTCCCTAAGCCCTGAACCCTGAGCCCTTATTGACTTAACTTCATTTACCCTCCATGCTAACAGGCTTCCCCTGGAATCCCATGTTTAAAGTCACAATGCTATGAACTCTTGGTAATTCCCTTATGCTAAGTCTGCAAAAATGGCCACTTATAGAAAGGGGGCATAAAGGGCTCAAAAAGTCTGAGAGTAATCCCTCTCACACTTGATGATTTGACAGTGGGACAACCCGAAGCCCTCACGGACTGAGCGCCACGCCGACGTTGAGACTGGGCCGAAGTCCAGCAATGGCAGTCAGAAAGAGAAAACAAGTCCTGTCCACACCCGGCTCTCTTACCTAGTGCCTGGCTGCGTTGAACACTTGATTGTGATTGGTCAAAAAGCGATAACAGTGATTAATATCAACATATCAAATCAGTTTGCAGAAATAAGTTATTTATTTCTCTTTACTGGCACTGAAGACGCAGCTTCCTTGGTGACAAACAGCGTGATGTTCACTCTGTAAACTCAGGTAAAAAAACAAGATGGAGGCGGACAAAATGTCAGAGTTAAGGCCCCGGCCCAATGGCCGACACCCCTCTGCCTTGATCCACTTATTGAACTGGTCTGCAGAGAAGCAGCCCAGACTCTGCTGAAGCATTGACACAAACTCTTCCACAGACATTCATGCCTCCCTCCTGACTTCAGCTGCTCTCTGATATTTCCTTGTGTGCCACACTGAGGTTGACATTTGTGACTGACAACATCTCCAAAGTTGTTCAGACATTTCTAGTGCTCCCAGACAACCGCGGGGCACCAGGAGTGCTGTGATTCTGCAAAAGTGTATTACTTTGGTGTGATTCTTTTTTTGCATTAGCTGTCAAAAGTCTCATCCCTCTCCTCCTGAAGACACACGATCAGTCTGTAAGTGTTTGCACGCTAAAGAGAGTCCCAACATTACATCTACAGAATTTAGCAGAAGTATATCTGAGCATATGCATACAGATGTTTGCATTTAGCTCAAAGCGAAGTCTCTGAAGCTTAAAGCATGGCTGTAGGCTCTCTGTCTGCAGACAGAAATGAACATATTTTGCATATGCACAAGTTAGAATACACCAGCCTTATTAAGATGCTTCCATCGTATCCTGCTGCACCTTCACTACATCTGAGTGATGCACGCAGACTCTGAGAGCTGACTGAACTCATTCTGATTAAAGATTCTGAGTAAATCACCTCAAACTTCAGAGAAAACACACCTTCATCACCCTGATAACCCTCCTCTACCCACACAACACTTCTCTTCGTGTTCCCACTCTCATTGTGTTTCCAGCAGCAGCGACTGTGACTCAAATTGCTCTGCATCCGTGGCAAGGTCAGGATTTATATATAGAAAGTTGTGTCCAGTCCCATCTATTCACAGAATCCTCCACAACCCGCAGGTGTTTAACCGAGAGGGCTGTGGGGTCACATCTTTATATGGTACACTGTCAGGTCCTGCTCGGCGGGAACAAAATGCTGCATAAAGCTCGTATCACATCAGCTGTGATGAGTTTTTAAGTTTGTGCAGAAGCTCAAGGTCCCAGGAGAGAGAATAATACAAGAAATATGCTGCAATGAAAAGGCTAATTACTCCAAGAGTGCTCTATAATCAAGTTATCTCTTACAATAAGAGAGAGATACATCCTTTCTTTAAGTGATTAAACTCAATCTAAACTTTGAGTGCACATATTTCATATTTAATCCATAATAGTGGTGCAAGAGATCACACTTGACCCCACAACTGGTTCTGACACCTCAGTGTTCCTGCACACATCTGAAGCACTCATATGAAATGTATTATCATAGTGCAAAATGAATGAAATCCTGATTCAGAGCTGCAGAGAAAGGACGAGGCAGAGCGGTGCTTCTCTCTGAAGGCCACTGATAAAAGAGTTTGAAAACAAACTGTTCAAAGAGCAGCTGATTCGACACTACGGTGAAGTTATAGTACGGTTACATCCAACCTTATACCTGTTTCACCCAAAGACGTCCTCCTCTAAAGCAGGGGGTCCCAAACTTTTCAGCCCGGGACCCCCAAAATAAAGGTGCCAAAGACTTGTGGCCCCCACTGTCCCTCCAAGCGGTTAAATGTTGCTTCATACTTCAAAATGAGTTTACCTGCATGCACATGTGGCTGTGTTTCCTGTGCTGCTGTGAATGAACCTGCTGCTACTGCTCCTTTTATTAATTAACTCTTAGCTAACTTTAGGAGTCATGAAACTCATGAAATGTGCTTATTTGCAGGGTTTTATTTGCAGGTTTTCCATTGGTGTCTCGCGACCAGGGGCGTCGTAGTGGGGGGGGAAAGTGGGACTGACTGAGGCCCAAGTGGGGAGGGGGGCCCTTCATCGGCCTGAAATAAAATGTGTTTTCTAGTACACTTTTCTTTTGTTTTATTAAAACTGCAAGACAACTAAAATTATCTGAAAAATAAACAAGCATTCAGAATTCCTTTCGGGAAAAAAGGGGAGTCTCCGTTTACCTTTGGACCGCAGCGGTCTGTCAGCAGCAGGCAGCTCCTGGGGTGCTGAGTGGACAGTGGCTGCGGAACAGACCGTGAGCCTTGATCAATCAATGTGGCGCGATTAATAAGTTAAAAGTGCATATACAATGGGCTATTAGTGTGATTTAAACAGCTGTCTATGCATAAAAATGCTCGTCATTGTCATATTTTCACAGCATCAAGTGTGGCTGAATCTGATTGAATGTTAACTGCAGGTTTTTGCAGTTTTATTTGACTTCGTAAGGTTAGATTATACCAAATAACGCCCCCTTGTTGTTATTCAACAAGTCACTTAGCTTCAAATAATGTTGTTTAAAGAGGTGGACAGTCTAAAGGTCAATATTGTGCAGTTACATTTGGAGAAATAGTAAAAAATAATAATATTGATATTTAGCTTATATTTGAGTCAGTTAACCAGGATAGTTTTAAGCATATATTTTTGTTTAATGCAAATAAACCAGTATTACAGTAGCAATGTTATATTTTGTAGGGCTGGCTGTGGTGATTGGGCCCACTGAGAAATCTTTTTGGGGGCCCAGAATTCCTAGCAATACACCAGCTCATGACCCCCCAGGGGGCCCAGACACACACTTTGGGAACCCCTGCTCTAAAGGGCAGAGATGATCAAGTCCTTCATGATCATGTGAGGAGACGTGTGCAGACATGTGCGTCCTCTCACATCAAACAGGATCATATAACGCAAAACATGCGAAACCACCACAGCTTCTGAAACAATCTGTCTCCCCAACACCAAACCTCACAGATTTCAAACAACAGGTCCATCACACGCATTGCAACCTTAATAGAGAAGGACATCACACATCCACTGACAACATGTCTCATCCCACTCATCCCACCCCCATCAGGTCGCAGATACAGGGCTCGCTTCGGGAAAAGCCTGATCCCTGCTGCTATATTGCCCTGAACAAAAGGCCTCGATGAACAGTGTGGAGTGCAGACTTTGTTTGTTCTAATGTTAATGTTGGTGTTTGCTTGCAGTGTATTTTGTGTTCTTTTTGTGATGCATATGTCTGTGGAACAGGCCGTGTATAGGATATCCCCAATAAAGTCTAAAGTGTGTTGATATTTCTACTTTATATCAAAGTTACGCTCAAGCTTTTCCATTTATTCTGCAAGTATCAGCAGGTTGATTGTTTATATTCTTATTAGTGTAACCCTCATTACGTTAAATGTATGTAGCTCTGATGCAGCTTTAAACCCCTTTTAACTCAAATACATCTCCATGTTAAATAACTGATGAGTGTAAATTAAGATTCACACTTACTTTAAAGCATAAAATAATAAATAATAATAATAAAAACACACAGTATCTTAGTTTGGGGTTTTTTAAACTTAAGAAAACAAAATAAACAGCAGGAAAAAAGGACTGGGCTTTTATAGTGTTCAGTATGTTTTTATCTGAGTGCACTTGTGTCAAGCTGGAGCTCATGAAGACCAAACATCTGTACCTCCTCTAAGTGAAATGTAAACAGCTCCTACCATGTGGAGATCATCTCATGTTTCAGTCTGCAGCAGCACAGCAATGAAGAACAGGACGCAGGAGTAGAGATCTAGAGATGTAGAGATGACCCTCCTGGACTTTCACTATTAGCTGGAGCTTCTCACGTCACGACTTCCGGTCATCTGCACGGGGAAAGATCGGAGAGTCGCGCTGCGGCAGCTGGCAATCAAAACAAACACCAACAAAGGTGCGTTCAGTTTCCACTCCAACATGGAAAAACACGCAACAAACACAGGAAAGTGTTTAACAATGTCTGCCATCCGCGTTCACCTGCGTCCTGCAGCTCCCTTCTTCTTCTTCTCTCTCTTTACTCTTACGTCAATCGGAAGTCAAAACCTAACTTTATAATTTAACCAAAAAACTTTTTAGCATTTTTAAAATAATTTAACACATATAATATCACGAAATGTACATATTTTAACACTAAATTATGAATGTATCTTAAACTACCATTTAATGCGAATTTACATCAACTGAAAATCAATCATTCAGTCATATTTAAAATTAAAAGGCAGAACCCTACAGTCATGGCCAAAAGTTTTGAGAATGACACAACTATTAATTTTCACAAAGTCTGCTGTTTCAGTTTTTATAATGGCAATTTGCATATACTCCAGAATGTTATGAGGAGTGATCCCGAGTGATTTCAGCCCTGCCACAAAAGGACCAGCTAACATAATTTCAATGACACACAGGTGTCACACACATTAACACAGGTGTGGGTGTTGATGAGGACAAGGCTGGCGATCAATCTGTCATGATTGAGTGACTGGACACTTTAAAAGGAAGATGGTGCATGACACCATTCTTCCTCATCTGTTAGCCATGGTTACCTGCAAGGAAACACGTGCAGCCATCATTGCATTGCACAAAAAGGGCCTAACAGGGAAGTTTATAGCAGCGAGTAAGATTGCACCTCAGTCAACCGTCTATCGAATTATCAAGAACTTCAAGGAGAGAGGTTCATTTGTTGCCAAACAGGCTCCAGGGCGCCCAAGAAAGTCCAGCAAGCACCAGGACCGTCTCCTGAAGGTGTTACAGCTGCGGGATCGGGCCACCACCAGTGCAGAGCTTGCTCAGGAATGGCAGCAGGCAGGTGTGAGTGCATCTGCACGCACAGTGAGGCGAAGACTTTTGGAGGAAGGCCTGGTGTCAAGGAGGGCAGCAAAGAAGCCACTTCTCTCCAGTAAAAAGATTTTGGGCCCTTGGCCAGGAAACTCCCCAGATCTTAATCCCATTGAGAACTTGTGGTCAATCCTCAAGAGGCGGGTGGACAATCAAAAACCTACAAATTCTGACAAACTCCAAGCATTGATTATGCAAGAATGGACTGCCATCAGTCAGGATTTGATCCAGAAGTTGATTGACAGCATGCCAGGGAGAATTGCAGAGGTCTTGAAAAAGAAGGGTCAACACTGCAAATATTGACTTATTGCATGAATTCTGTGTAATTCTCAATAAAAGCTTTTGATACTTATGAAATGCTTCTAATTGTATTTCATTATACCATAGAAACATCTGACAAAAACACCTAAAAACCCTGAAGCAGCAGACTTTGTGAAAATGTAATATTTGTGTCATTCTCAAAACTTTTGGCCATGACTGTACAGCGGTGTACTGGGGGGGGGGGGGGGTGATCAACCTCATGTCCAAAAGAAATCACGCTAAAGTGGCCTCTTGGATTGCACCTTAGTAGATAAAACATTAGAAATTGCTTTTTTTGGTGCTCTTTCAGTGGAGAACGCATGAAACTGCCCTCTGGCTGCCCGTAAAATGTAAAAAATGGTCCATTGCTGCCCGTGAAACGTGAAAAAAAAAGTGCCCTCTGAATGCCAATTAAATGTGTAAAACGTAAAAATGTGCCCTCTGGATGCCCTTGTAGTTAATTATGGTATGTTAGGTTATTTTTTTATATAATCAATAATATAGGAATAGATAGTATTGTGTTTTTCCTTTTTTTCATGATTCATTTTTCCCCACAACTGGTTGCAAAATATTTACCAGGATGCAGGAAATTAAGTGCTAGATGCAGACCCCCCTTTTGTTAAAACTGGTTCAATACTTTTAAATTCAGCCTAAACTGTGAGAACAGGGGTTTGAAAGGAGGAGCACAAAAAACTGCTGTTCCTTGAGTGTCCACTAGAGGCTGGCCCCAAAAGCGAAGGAGACACCATAAGGGCTCATATTAAAATGCCCAATAATAAAGCTGAGAGTTGAACATGTTTACAGCCACATGTATATGTCTAAAAAAAACTGTTTAGGTCTCTACATTTAATTTTTTTATATAAGAGGGAGAATTTTATCCATTTTGGTTATGCAGTTTGGCATCCTCAACTCAAAGAACCCAAACATCAGCTGCTCTTTCAGCACTCTCTGTTGGAAATATTTAGTGAATTTATAACAATAAACAGTGAAAGGTAAGAGGAGTAAAGGGACTTAATCATAATCAATAATTTAAAAAAAAGCAGAGCAAGGCCTGATATTTATCAATCCAGAGGTACTCAAGTCCAGTCAAAGAAATTACAACACAGAAAATACTTTTTAAAGTAGAATTCAAAGAAAGACTATCAATTTTGGCATTGAAATATGAAATATAAGTGTATAAAACAAGCTATGAATAAAACTTTACCTTGATAAACAAAGGAAGAAAAGAGGAAGAAGCACATTTCCAGTCTCTGTCTGGATGTTTCACTGTACTCTGCTGCCCCCTGGTGGTCCGAAGAAGAACTGCTTCATCTTCTCTCCCTGCCTATTCATCATCAACATGTCCTGGTTTCATCATAATTAGATTACTCAGTGGTATCGACTGTGCTTTGTTTTGGCTGTTACAAAGAGGCGATGTGAACAGGAAATGATGATGCTAAACACACTCCAGAGGACGATCAATACGACCCAAACTCTGCTGCCAATTTGGAAACATCACAAACAGAGAGTCAAACGCTCTGCGGTATATTTATAGATGATGTATTTAAGCTGTAATAAGCTCATTTATCCTTATTCCACCTAAGCATGGAGCGCTGCAGACAGAGGAGGTTCACTTTTGTTTTACTAACAGGTGCTTTGTTTAAACACTGATTTTCTAACTTTGAGCATCAATTTGTTCCAAAACACTAAATGTCATCATTAATATTAAAGATTTGGAAATATCAAGCTATAAAGCACAAATTATATTCTGATTTCATGTTTGTCACTGTTCTTATTTAAAGTGTAACACACTTTCAGGATGGGGGAACATTGTCTGTCAATTTTAAGGAGAAAGAAAGTTTTCAATAACTTTTTTAAAAATAGTGAAAAATACTTACTCTGAATTCTTTGTGTTTCATATATTTTTATTTTATTTATTTTTATTCTTATTCCTTTTTTTCCTTTACCACGTATTTATCTTTTAAATATGAACCTATTTGTCTTATTGTAGTTTCACTGTTATTTATTTTCCTTTTTATTTATTTGTATTTTATTTTAAATTATTATCATTTATTATTATTGGTTGCTTTTTCGTTCATTCACTTATTGTGTTTCTTATACAAAAAAACATCCCATGCTTTAACTATTTACACTGATCTTTTATAGGTAATGTGTAAAATTCAAACAAATAGATCTTTGAAAAAATAAAATAAAATAAAAAAAATTGTTGTGGTTCCACCAAATAACTTTAGAACTTGAGAAGCTGTAGAGTTCAGCATGTCAGCTCCTTATTTAAACCATAGGTAGACTGTATAAATAATGGACGTAGTATCCGAGACGTCAACCATCCGATAGAGAGATTAGCTTTGTAGACCAAAGCCATCTTTTGAACCAGGCTGTAAACATGTTTATTTCTGCTGTAAAGATCTTTTTATTATTATTATTATTGGTGTGTATGTGGTTTCCGGCACTTCCGGAGCCAGCCTCAAGCAGATCCTTGATGAACTGCAGTTTTTAGCACTTCCTCATATTTTTAGACCAGAGGTTGCCGCTTGATTAAAACACAGGACCTGCCCTGCTCAGGTGCAGGGCAAGAAGGTGACTGGCTCCACCCCCTCAATGGCTGCAGGTTTTATCCTCCCCTCGGATCTTCTTCCTGTCAGTGGCGGTTCTGGGGAGGGGCCAACAGGGGCAAGTGCCCCTGTAAAACTGAACCTGGACCCCCCTGTGGCCCCCCCTCCTCACTAAAATAATATTATACATTAGAAAAGCTTCATTATCGTGGCGAGGTTACAGGTGGAACACATGCGTGTGGCACTTGGTTCCAGTCCCTTAGAGTGCTAAGGGACTCATGTTGAGTATAAATAGCCAAACAGCTGCTGTCAGTCTGCATTTTGATATAGTACACAGTAGTATATATGTCTAGTATAAATGAATGCACTGATGTTTTGCCAGTTTGTTCTCAGCAGGTCCTCGCCCTTCTCAGTCTCTTTTGTCAGGGTTGAATGTGTCCCTCTGACAACAACCTTGGCCCCAGCCTGGCCCCCTCAGTAAAATTGGTCTAGAACCGCCACTGCTTCCTGTATGTTTAGGACGTTTTTTATTACTTTGACACAAAACTCTTTCCACAATATGTCATTTAAAAAAAATTGGAAGTAGAATTGAATAAATAAACAGAAATAACTACAGTGGGAAAAAGTTTTCGCCTTTTTTATGATTGTTTGGTCTGCAGAGAGCACTTTGAGAGTGAATGAGTCAAAATGAATGAAACACCACGAGACAAGCCTGACTGTTTGAGCTGCTGTGACTCATGAAATAAATCCACAGAAAACAGTGCTTGCATGTGTGTGTGCGTGTCTTCAGTGTGTTGCTTGTGTGTGTGTGCATACTGGCTGGTAGTCTGCGTGTTCTTACTTGGACGATTGCCGAGCAGCAGATTTTTGGTGTGTGGGCCGCTCTCTGGAGGAACAGAGCGTCACATCCCTGCAGCATACACTGTTCCTCCAAACACACACACACACACACACACACACACACACACACACACACACACACACACACACACACACACACACACACAAACCCGCTGCAACTGTGGATCTCTGCCAAGCAGAGGAACAGATCTGAAGATAATGAAACTGAAGAGCAACAGGCTGAACGCGTGGACTGGACTAAAGTTGTGATGAATGAAGACAGACCTCCTGTGACACCGGGATATTTACGCCCCCGATACTCTCCATCCCTAAGAGGCAGTAACAGAGGTGCAGTGGGCAGATGAAGGTGTCGATGTGAAGTGTCAGAGCTGGCATGTACATGTCTGAGTGTGTGTGTATGTGTTGCTCCTGCTGTGTGTTCACAAGCTGTGCCTCTCACACCTCTGAAACATCATAATGTGATGTGAAATCACACTGGGACACCGATATTACGTCATTTCAGGGTTCAAATCTATAAGTACAGAGGTGGGTACACAACAAGGCAACAGACGCTATGATGACAGTTTTTGAACTTATATCGTTGCTACTTGTAAACAAAGAGACAGGCAGACATCTTCACTGTTCTCCTCTCTGTTCTCCTTCTTTAGCCTCAAATGTTTTTATTTAATCTATCCAATCCGGCATGGCTTGCATGGATTTATTGTCATCTTCTCTACCTGCTTGCTTGCTGGGAATTTCCCTGAATAGTTCCTGCATTGTTTTCACATCACCTCCACATCACACAGAATTTACTATAATGCTGGCAGGAAAAATTCCTGGTGAAGTCAGGGTGGAAATTTAGTCTGTTTCTGTTCACACGTGCAGCTCACCCAAAAAATTCCAGGAGTTTTGTGCAATGTGTGAATACAGCTTCAATAGACATCGCCTTCCACCAGTGTCCAGACTCCCCAGGAGGATTTGTTTGCTACCACATTAACAACCCAAATCTGGCCCTCCAAATTCATATACAAATGTTAATCTCAAATTGCAATCTCCCGAGTTCAAAAAAGAATTCAGTACCAGTGCTTGTGCAAAAATGTTGCAGTTCCTCAAATGTCCACTTGAGGCTGACTGCAAAAGCAAATAATCTCCATTACCTCCACTGTTAAAAAGTCAACTTTCTTGGCAGAGGTTAACACGTTTGCAACCTAATTTGAAAGGTAGTTTTGATTTCTATCATTTGTTTGTATGATGTCTTTTTATTTATATTACACACTGCACAGGGTTCATTTTTCTTTTCATAGAAATGTACAATAAATACTTGGTTTCTTGGGTCTTTTTTATTCCAAGTCTGACCTTCCTTAAAAGTATCTGAGAAGGCCTTAGTACTGAAAACGTTATGACAAAACTTAATTGCCACTTCAAAAACACTTCTCTGTACTCTGTACTTTGTGCTTTTATCTGGTGTCATTTGTCTCTATTAAAAGGAGCAGAAGGAAAGTTCGGCCTTCTTTGCTCACCTTGATCATTTGTTTGCTGTGCACGAAGCGCTGTGAGTTATGGTGCTCTGACTCCTTATATACTTCTTCTCAGAAGTCCTCGCTTTATTTTTATAACACGTACACTATATCTTTGTTTGATTCTTTATATGGTTACATAAAAAGTAGAACATGTCCTATGAAAACACCAGTATGTAAAAAGTTACAGGCCTAAAAATTATACATGCATCGCTGCAGAGCGGCCACCAGAGAGCTGCTCCCGTCCTGCGATGTGATTGGTGGAGGAGTTATCTGCAGGTTTCAGGACGAGTCGAGCCTCCCAAGGCTCTGCTGAGTTTTCTGAGCTCGTCTGACTCTCTCCTCGAAAAAACTCTTCTGGTGCTGATTCCTTTGATCCAACCTGACCAACCACTGCTCCCTCAGCCTGCAGAGAGAGAGAGGGAGGGAGGGAAGGGATATGGGGGAGAGATGGAGGGGAATGGTGAGAGGTGATAAATTAGCAGCTGAGCAGACTGCAAAACCTCAGGCTCTTAATTTGAGATGGGAAAACAAGATCTGTTAACTTTAGTTTAATACTAAATCCACGAGTTTGAAGGCTTATCAGAAACTAAAGCAACTCTTGTTTCTGTTACTTTGCAATCAGATTTTATAACTGTAATGAGCACTAAACAGTTTAAAAACTGTACAGTGTTGTTGTTTTAAAAAAAAAAAGTGCTCATTTTAAATTTGATGCCGGTGAAATGTTTCTAAACAGTTCAGACAGGGGCCAGGTTGCCATCGTGTTGCATCACCTTGTCTTTTAACAACACTCTGTAAACATTTGGGAACCCAGGAGACCAGTTTCTGGAGTTGGAAAGTAAAAAGTTCCAATCTTTTCAGCTGCTCAACAGTTCAGGGTCTCTTTATTTTTTCACAAGTCAGGACTGCAGGCAGGCCAGTTCAGCACCTGGACTCTTCTACTACAGAGCCATGCTGTTGTAAGACGCGCAGAATGTGGTTTTGCTGAAATATATAAGGTCTTCCTGAAGATGTCATTGTCATGGATGTCAGCATATGTTGCTCCAAAACCTGTATATATTGTTCAGCATTAGTGGAGCCTTTACAGATGTGGAAGCTACCCATGCCATGGACTCTTATGATCCCCATACCATCAGGGACGCTGGCTTTGAACTGTGAGCTGATAGATAACAAGCCGGGTGTTCCCTCTCCTCTTTAGAGTGGAGAAAAATAATGTCAGGTTTTGATTCATCAGACCACAGGGCAGTTTTCCACTTCCCCTCAGTCCATCTTAAACGGGCTCAGGACATGTCTGTTTTTAATGCAGTGACTTCCACTACAGAGTCATGTCTGTTTTTAATGCAGTGCTGCCGGAGGGCCTGAAAATGAGGTCCATCCAGTCTTGGTTTTGGTCCTTGTCCCTTTTGCACAAAGATGTCTTCAGATTCTCTTTAATGGTGTTGTGTACAGTAGATGATGAATCAACTGACCACAGCAGAACACTTTTAAAATAAGTACAAATAAAACTTTCAATGGCTGCTCACAAATATAACTTCAATGAGCAGCTACTCTAGATTTCAGCACAAAGCCTTCAGTTTGTTCTTTTCCTGCAGCCTTGACGGCATTGGGTGGCTGTGTTTGTGCACAAAGTGAAGTGCACAGAAAACATGCTGTTCTCTTTTCTGATTTGGAAACCTGCTCCACATTTTGAAGGATGTTGTGCATTGCTTGTTGTACAACATTTTGAGGCTACTCTCAGCACTGTTTTGGACAAGTATTGGACAATTAAAGTTGCTGCAAAAAGTTCTGTACAACAAATACACTTAACAAAGTTGCTATCAGACAGACCTCTTCTCCCCCTTTCCTTGATTTAATCTAGATTGTGATCATTTTGTCCTTTTTTTGGACTCTCTAACAGCTCAGTGTTTCTCCTACTTAATCATGTCTTTGCAGGGTAAGAGCTGTGCAAGCTTTTGCATCCAACTAAATGTGTGATGCATGACGCAAGGCTTTGACTCAAGGTATAATGCTCTCTCTCTAAAGCCTGATTTACATACTTCTGCGTCGAATCAACAGTGTAGCCTACGCCAGAGGTCTGCGTAACTCCCGGACCTACGAAGAGGCCTACGCACGTAGCTGACGTGCACCTCCTCCAAAATGTAACTACCCATAGAATCGACGCGGACTGCAAGCCCTGTGATTGGTCTGCTCTGCGGCATTGTAATTCCCGCATTTACGGCACATCTGCCGTGTATTTCATCTCCTCCTCTCTATTCTTCATGTAATCATGTCTGTATCATAAACAGCAACATGTATCAGCTGTAGATTAACATAACACGCTCTGAATTGATGAGGAAAAGTAAACAGAGATCGTAGCCAGGCCGGGAGCAGACGACCGGCTATCAGAGAGACCACACTGCCCTGAAGCATTTCGGCGGAGTATTGTTGCACGACACGGACACATCATTCCAGCCAGTCCCACTATGGACCCACAGATCAATATCCAGTTTGGATCTCAAAACCTAATGCCCACTAAGTCTGCCCGAAATCTGGGTGTCATGATCGATGACCAGCTAACCTTCAAGGTTCATGTTGCCTCGATTGCTCGATCCTGACGTTTTTCCCTCTATAACATCAAGAGGATCAGACCCTACCTGACAGAACACGCAACACAGCTTCTGGTTTGGGCTCTTGTAATGTCACGCATTTACTACTGCAACTCTCTACTGGCAGGCCTCCCTGCATGCACAGTTAAACCTCTGCAAATGATCCAGAACGCAGCAGCACGTCTGGTCTTCAACCAGCCTAAGACAGCTCATGTCACTCCCCTGCTCATCTCGCTACACTGGCTTCCAGTTGCAGCTCGCATCAGATACAAAACTCTAATCATGACTTACAAAGCAGTCACCAAAACCGCTCCAGTTTACCTGGAACCCCTCATCCAGGTCTACTGCCCTTCTCGCCTGCTACGCTCAGCCTCTGAAAAGCGCCTAATGCTTCCAGCACATAAGGCCTCAAAATCACTAGCTCGACTCTTCTCTTCTGTTGTCCCTAAATGGTGGAATGAATTGGTCAACTCCATTCGATCTACAGAGTCCCTCTCTACTTTCAAAAGACAGCTAAAGACCCAGCTCTTTAAGAAGCACTATGCACTTAGCTAGACTGTTCTCCACTGTTGTCCCCAGTGGCAGACCATATCGTCCAGCTACAGTTGACTCGCACTGTCCTGCTCTACTCTGGGAATCTGTGTTCAGCTCTTGAGTGACCCAGCACTTGGTACTTTGGTCATTATTGTGGTGATGTTAATTGTTGATGAAGATAACGGAAAGTCTTAAATGGTTTGGTTGCCTCATTGTAGATGTTCCTTATTAAAAAAAAAAAAAATTCCTTATTAACTTTTGTGCATTGCCTTTACACTGCTTGGCAGTACCTGCACCCAAATGGACTTGAAGCACTTTGTTACTCTTAGTGATCTTCCTCTTGTCTAGATCTTTGCTTGTGTTGTTCTTGTTCTCGTATGTACGTCGCTTTGGATAAAAGCGTCTGCTAAATGACATTGTAACATTGTAACATTGTAACATGGTGCTCATGTTCGCGACAGCCCCTGCTGCATAGGGGCGACGCAGAAGTATGAATCAGCCTTAAGGAGTCATGTTAAGAATGGACCCCACATGATGGACTAAATGTGACCAGTCCAAGCAGCAACTTCTGGTGAAAAGAGCAAAAAAACTGCAGTTCCCCGTGTGTCCACTTGGGGCTGTCCCCAAAAGCCGAAGAAGTCCCATTAGAACCCATCCTGAATATTATAGCTGAAATAAACATGGATCTAAAATGGGTTTTAGTCTCTATAGCTGGTTTATTTTTTCGTAAAAGCTTGTTGCGGACTCTTTAAGATTTATCAGTTGGGATCATATTAAGACAGAGAGCTACACAAAATTAGGCATTACAAGGAGCGGTGTGGACGGGCTCCCTGTAGCCAAGATGCTAACGCCTTGTTTCCACTCACGTATGCGGCTGGTGTTGGTAGATCTGTAAATATAAGGATGAGTGCATGTCTTCACGAGTGGCGACTACCACCTTTGAGCTTCAAAGTGCCTCTACAGAATCCAGTGGGGGACCTTAGTGAGACTGTGTCCGGGTTTTTAAAGCTACGATCTACTCGGCTCATCTGTACCTGAGCTCTGCTTACGATCATATCTTAGAGAGTTTTATAACATTTTCAACGATTATGAAAAGAAGTGTAGATGAATTTTATCACAGGAAAGTATTTTTAAAACGGGTTCAAAGAAGACTGATTTATATTTGTCTTTGTCTCATCAGTATTCTGTGTGAGGGAGTCAGAGCCGAGCTGTTTAGTCAGAACATCCTGAGGTCAGTATTTAGCCTGACACTATAACTCCTGGGCTTAAATTAATCGTGCAGACATCCAGTGAAAGTTGATCTGCAGTCAGAGCTGTCAGGGCTAATAATTGTGTTAGAGAACATGAGGAGCAGCGTGGTGTGTGTGTGTGTGTGTGTGTGTGTGTGTGTGTGTGTGTGTGTGTGTGTGTGTGTATTAATATTGTTGTGTCTGTGTTAGCGAGTTCGTCTGTCAGCACGCTCTGTCATGTGTGCTTAATCTGCTCGTCTGTCCGCAGATATTCACGCTGATCTCCAGGATCCACATGTGTAGTCGAGCTGCCTCTAATCAACATTCTCAGGCTCCACATGCTGACAGACGGACGAGCTGCAAACATGACCACGGCTTTTTCCAAACTAATCAAGTTATACAGCGGAGACAGGCCGGGAAGTTTATTTTTGATTCTCTTTTCTCCTCCTCTTCGACACCGTCTTAGTAAAGTCATTCCCTTTATTCAAACTTTGTTCAAACTCTGCAACACATTTAAAGTCGAGGTTCCAAACTTTCCTAAAGATGTCAAATATGTCAGGGTGAATTTTGCAGGGATGATTTTTAAAACACACAAAGTTAGAAATGCATCCTTTAGAAAGAAGTCAGCACTCATAAAATCTTGGAGGTTAAAGTTTGAATATGCTAACATTAAGAAGCTTCAGTAAAAGCAGAAACAGCGTGACACAGAAAGACTCCAGGATGCTGTCACTCAGAGCGGGAAGCTTCACTCCAATTACCTCTGTTCCTCGCTGAACCTTTCTTAAAAGGTTTAAATCATATGTCTCTCAGTCATTGGACAGAAAGGAGAGGTGGTGAAGTGGTTAAAACACTTTCTTTGCCTGTAGTTAGCTGACTCGACCCCGGTGGCACATCTTTTGGGAGGGATGTCCAAAAGTCCCCTGCTTTTATCTCAGGTCAGAGTATGTGATGCAAAAATGAAGATCTCCAAAGCAACACGTGTCTCTGTTAGTTCCTGGCTACTTTAAAATCAGGGTCAGGCTGCTGTAGTCTGGACAGTTGAGGTAATCTTCATCTTCATCTCCTGAAGATGCAAGAAGGAGAAGAAGAACTGGAGCACTTTTTTCCCTTCAGTAAAGCCTGATTTATACTTCTGCGTCAAATCGACGGGGTAGCCCACACCGGAGGTCTGCGTAGCTTCGGTACCTACGCAGAGGCCTACAAACGTAGCTGACGTGCACCTCCTAATATAATCTAAAGAAGAAAACTCCTCCTGCTTGATAACTTACTTCTCTCTGACGCAGCAGAGATAAACAGAGAAACTTCATAGGGACGGACGAATTTCACCTGCTTTTCTGCAGATAATCTGACGTGAACACCTGAAAAAATAAAAAAAAACCTGATTACTGATGATCTCATTTTACTTTATAGGTCATGAAGGGCGTAAGAAGAAGAGTGAGACTATTTCAAAACTCCAGAACGCCAAGCATAACTGGATCCTTAAGTGACTGAAATATCATACGACAGCTCTTTGCACCTCGTACCTGCTGCTGAACCTTCAATGATTTTGAAGTATTGTTTTGTTTCATGCATATAATAAATTGCATGATATTTATTATCCTCAGCACTGCACAAAGACAGTAACATAAACTATCCTTTCTTTACTTCCCTGCACGAGAAACAAGAATTTATAACTCCGAAACTGCAAAATGAAGCAGCTGTTCCACTTTTTGTCTTCCATGCATCCATTTTTTTTAAACGTATATCATATTTAGCATAAGTTTTCTGCAACCATGCAAGTTCAAGCACCAGAGGAATGGTTCCTGTTCTCATTTATCCATCCATCCATCCATCCATCCATCCATCCATCCATCCATCCATTATATTGACCGCTTATCCCGTTAAAGGTCACGGGGGGGGGGGGGGGGGGGGCTGGAGCCTATCCCAGCTGGCTTCAGGCTTCAGGCAGGGTACACCCTGGACAAGTCGCCAACCTATCACAGGGCTAACACAGAGAGACAGACAACCATTCACGCACATACTCACACCAATTGGCAATTTAGAGTGATCAATCAACCTGGTGAGCATGTTTTTGGACTGTGGGAGGAAGCCGTAGTACCCGGAGAGAACCAACGCATGCACGGGGAGAACATGCAAACTCCACACAGAAAGGCACCCGCCTGACCGGGGATTCGGACAAGGAACCTTCTAGCTGTGAGGCAACAGTGCTACCCACTGCACCACCATGCAGCCCACTCCTCATTTGGAGTTAAATAAAACAGCACAGTGTCTTTTGAATTCATGCATTTCAATATTGTGTGCGTTAGCCAGGTCAGCTCTTTGCTGTTGCTTTAAGGACACATTTAATTTCAGTGTGGCTGCAGCTCTAATGAACACAGGGGTCAGACTCTGCAGATCCTGCTTTCACAGAATCTCACTGTGAGACTACATGAAGGAGGATTAAAGAGCATAAAGCTGCATTCAACTGAGCTGAGTCAACCTTTAATCATCAGGGATGCAACATCTCTCTGATCTGCACAAAAAGCACGATGTGACAAAGTTGGGTTTAGTTTTGTTGGGTTAGATCATTAAAGGTGTTTGATTTGAGACAGAGCGAGGCCTCCTTTGAGGGTCTGACCGTGACAGAGAGCTGCTCCTCACGCGGGTCTCCTCCTCGTCCATGTGCTCGCCGTGCTGAACGATCCTCTGCTCCCAGAACGACCTCAGCTTCTGTTTGTCGTGGATCCGAGCCGCGTTCATCATCTGGAAAACAGGAGGATGAGCTTCACAGGGAAGAGTCTTTCATCTTTAGAGGAAGAATAATCCATAAAAATACAAACTCACTGTGATTTAAATTCTGGACTCCTTTTCTCTCTGTCTCTTCTCTTATTCTCTCTCTTCTCTCAGTCTCCTACACTTATCAATGATTCCTCATAATCCTCTCTCTCCTCTTATGCTTCCTTTCCTTCTTTTCTTGCTTTCTCTCTGTATTGTCACATCTCTTAACACTCTCTGCTCCTGTCCTCCTCTCTTTGTCCCTCTCTCCTTTATGCCCTGTTTCAGCTCCTCCCTCCTCTCCACCTTTCTATTTTACTGTCTCCCCATTCTTCTCTTTCACTGTCCCACTTTCTCCTCTCTTTGCATATCCTATCCTCTCCTTTCCTTTCCTTTCCTTTCTCTTATATCTCTCCCTCCTTCCAGTCATCTTTACTTTAATGTCTCTCCTCTGCCTCCTTTCTCTTCAGTCCTGACATCTCAGCCCTCCTTTTCCCTCTCCTCTTTATCTCTCTCTCTCTCTGGAGTCGGCTTTTGATTTGTGAAGTTCTTCTTTTGGAAGTCGTCCAGTTTAGAAATAATACTCTGAGGCCGATTGTGTTTCTGTTTTTAGGTAAACATTATTCAAAGAGATAATATTCTCACTTTGTCAGAGCTTGTAAACACACGGCTCACATTATGATTTATTCTTAGTATATTTTCTTCCTCCTTACGTTTAAAATAGTTCTCACCCTCGTCGGAAATAAGCACAGCTCAACACACACATGAACGCTGTGTGCATCACATCATTGCTATGAAGTTAGATAATATTACTGTGAGAGAGCATCCGTCCCTCAGGGAACACACACATACAGTGTTTGTTTCTGCTGTCATGATTAACCTCCAGCTTAACAGTAACAGCTGTGGTGATAATGAGAGGGAGAGAGAGAGAGATAGAGAGCATCCCTCCCTCTCTCTAACTGACCCACATGAACCTGTTGATGTACCCGACAGATACGAGGTTAATGTTCTGAAACAGCGGCTGTTTGTTTAATGACAATCATGAATTTCTACATCACAGGTCAGAGACTCATCGGAGCATCTGAGGAAGTAAATATTCAGACTGAGCGTGAATATGAAACTGCTGCACAGCTCATTAATCACTCTGGATTTCACCTTGCTGCAGGGATGTGCATGAAGCCGCTCACAGTAACAATAGCATCACGATACAGCCATTCTGCCATAATTCATGTATTCGGAGATAATAAATCCTGATATCTGATAATAATCATAATAACTGTATTTATACAACACCTTTAAAAACAAATGTCTTTGACAAACTAAGCATGGTTCAATAACAAAGTAAACCTTTTGACAGACAGGGAGGAGGAATTTCAACAATGCAAATCAGAATATAACGTGAGGTTAAAAAGAATACACGTCAATTAAACAGAATGAAGTGGTGTGACAATAGACCAATAAAACATTGTTAAAGAAGTTTTAAAAGGATTAATTAATTAATAAACAAATAGATAAAAATGGATAAGTAAATAAAAGCACTAAAAGAACAATAAAAGAGGTTTTCAGAATAAGAGGACGACACCACATCAGGAAAAAGTG